>NW_009696247.1:23602-31812 GCF_000703405.1 Apaloderma vittatum | reverse complement strand
GGCACAAAGCGGCACAAGCGCGGAGCGGGGAGAGCCGCTGCCTCGTCCCGCTTCGTGAGCAGACGCGAAACAATAAAACGCTGCCCTGCTAACTGCGGACTTTTTTCTTTGACAGCCGGTAGAAATAGATATGATTGTAGGAAAAGACCGAGAGGGTTTCTTCACCAACGGTCTGACCCTTGGTGCGAAGAAGTGCTCTGTGATCAGAGATAGCCTGTACGTGGATGGCGACTGCACAATGGACATCAGGACAAAGAGCCAAGGCGGTGAGCCCACGTACAACGTTGCTGTAGGCAGAGCTGGCCGAGGTAAGCCCGATTCCCTTCCCTTCCGCACCGCTCAACTAAGAACGTGACCCCGAGCGCAGACCCCAGCTACCGAGAAAGCCGGGCTCCTGTGTGTAATGGCTCATGTCAGGAAGTGACGTCAGGGGGTGGATGGCCAGGCTCGGGCTGACGCACTCGCTTTGTGCCCAGGAGTCAGCTCGTCCCCGCTCCCACCTGGGCTGGCAGCCGGGTGCTGGGCCGTGAGGCCGTTAACGGGTCTCTGGCCAGCAGGAGAGAGCGGGCTACGGCTTGAAGTGAGCTTGCCCAGCGTACGATCGCTTGCCACCTAAAGCCTACGGCAGGGATCTGTTAGTAGGTGGTAGAGACACCAGCTTTTTTTGTTGCAGACTTCTCAGCAGAAAGTTTATTCCGCAAAGATGCGAGTTCCTTGTACGAGCTGCTCCTACTTGCCCTTTTAACAAGCTCTGCACTAACTCTTCTTGCACTTCCTATTGAGCGCTCTGAAGCCTGTCTTCAGGCAAAAAAACCCGGCCAATTTGGTGCCACCGAGAAACTTGCTTTATGCTGGTACGCCTACTCCTCCTGCTCCTCATTTAACTTCCAGTAAAACCTCTTATGGGGAAGGCACTAGGTTTGGATACAAAAAGCACGCCTCGAAATACCGCCTGCCAGGAGCGTGCCTTGTGCTCACAATACCTGGCTTAGCGTCTTCTGTCTGGCTGTGGGACAGAGTGGTGACAGTGGCAGAGGGAGGAGCAGGCAGAGTTCTGACTGCAGATGGCGAAATGTGGACGAGAACTGTCCCCGTCTTGAGCTTTTTGTGAGCAATTTGCAGCTGGGGTGTAGAGTCACCTGTTGGCAGGCTGGCTGCAGCATTTCCAATCGCAGTACTCCTCGCTGGGGAAACAACTGCTTGTGGGAGCAGGGGTTATTGTGCCCGTGTCCCTGCTGGTGACATCTGCTGGCAGCTCCCGAGCTGCGTCCCCGGGCGGAGGGGCTTTGAGATGTTCTCGTTCGCAAGACAATTGGGGCACTTCACCCGAACGGTGGGAACAGCACTGAAACCTGCCCTGCGTTTTGTCTTACGCAAAAGCGGTTGCACGGTCCTGTCGCCGCAGGAAAAGTCGTAGCCCCGGCCTGACCCCCCGGGGGTGTTTTTTGCCAGTGTCAGGGCAGTTCCTCTGGTTCTTAACACCAGCAGTGACCACTGCAGATAAGAATATTCCCTCTCCCGCTCTTCAGTCACGGTTCTTGTATGCGTATTACTACTTTATGCCTGGCAACACTTTTTTTTTCACCCTTGTTTGCCCAAGATGCAGCCAGTGTTTCCTTGCAGGGTGGTGGAGAGGCACTGGGACGCTTCTTTGAGATAGTTGGTGGCATTTTCCCTGGCAGTGAACTCAGGCCTTCTCCCAGCCCCGTCCACACCTGTGTCTTTACAAAACCCCCGTTAAAATAGCTCGATACCTGACCCCTAGGCCTGGAATTTGAGTGTGTTTATTGCACTGCCTAAAACTTGCATTGTTTCCTTGTCTAACACACTCTTTTAAAAACTTTTTTTCTTTTCTCTTTCAGTCTTGGTCTTTGTAATGGGCAAAGAAGGGGTCCATGGAGGCGGATTGAATAAGAAGGCATACTCAATGGCAAAATACTTGAGAGACTCTGGGTTCTAGTTGCTAGGCAGACTGTTAAGTATTAGGGGAAGATTGCTATTAAACTTTCCTGGCGGTGAGCTTTAAACCTTACATTCTGGAAACTTTATTAGCAATGCAGGGTGATGGGGTATGAACCTGTGTCTCCTTTGTATCCCTTTGTTGGTGGGGAAAGGTGTTACTTTTTTCTTTAATTCTGTTCATTTCTGTTTTGTTTCCTTGTGTACTCCAGCATTGGTTATAGTCATGGGAAAGGAAGGTGTCCATGGAGGGACACTCAACAAGAAAGCGTATGAACTGGCTTTATACCTGAGGAGGTCTGACGTCTAAGCAGCCTCTCCCCATCCACCTAGCAGCTGTCTGCACCACCACCTCCTTGTGTTCAGTGCTACCAGACTGTAGATGGTAGTTTTGTGTTTTTTATTTACCCATCTCCTAACGTCATAATCCCAGTTCCCCCTCGTTCATGTCTGTGTTAACCACTGTATGTAACCGCGTCCCCGTCTGGCACCGTGGCTGCACCACACTGACGATATGCATGATACCTTGACAAACTCTCGGGAGGGGAATACGCCAAGTGTAGGCTTCGCTTCGTCTTAGCAATTAATGTGATATTGACAACTAAACCAACTGAAATACTAAACAAGGTGCCGATTGTACAATCTAATTTGATCAATGCCTCTTCAGCACTTTGAGCACCGACACAGCTCACGAGTCTTCCTTTCACAGAGCATGGTTGGGAGGAAAAAAGTGCATGCATATCTTGACTTCTGTCCCTCTCTCTTTCTCTTTTTTTAAAAAATCCACATTTATTTGCTTACACCTATTTTTATAGTGCCTGGTTTAACCGATTTGCCACTCAAAAGCTATTAACGTTACGTTAGTTTTGTTGTTGCACTTCGCTGTAGGCCTGAGTCTTTTAGTTTTTTCTTCACGGTGTCCGAAGCTTGTACTGCTTAACGAGTGCAATCACAAAACTACGAAAGGGTACAGATGCACTTCCTCCCATGACCTTAAAACCACCATCCTGAATGAATCCCCAGAGACATTCCATCATTGCAATAGCTCAGGCACTTTTTTTTTTTTTCCCGTTTGTTTGTTTTGCCAGCTCCTGTTCTGTAGTTGAATTGTAAAAGGCTGCCATTATGGACATTAGCTATCCCAACATAACCATCTGGAGTGTGTCTGCTTTGAGTTTTTCATAGGACCAATTTTAATTTGCAGCTTGGGGGGTCGTGAGGTTTCCTTCGTTGTTTTCATTTCTTTTTTTTTAATATGAAACTGCATTGTCATTGTGAAAAACTGCCGCCTTCAGCCGACTCCAGTCTTTCTGCCAGGCCACGCGCTGGCAGAGAGTTTCGCTGCTCTGAAGCCACGGTTTGGATGAAGGTCGGTAGTTTGAAAGCTAAACTGTCAAAATGATGCCATTTCAAATTGAAAAATTTCATTTGGCCTGTCACACCCTCGCTGCAGAAATTATGGAGCGAACTGCCCTGTGCACTACTCATCCGAAATGTCTGTAACCAACCGCTCAGTTCAGGCACGGTACTAACCTGTATGTCCATTTAAAGAGAACTGCAGAACTCTGTATACAAAAGAATAAAAGGGAGATGGTATTGGTTGGAATAACTGACTTGGCTGTCTTGTGATGAATTTTTTAATATGTATTCTGTGCCATACTATTGTTTAAAAAAAAAAAAAAATGAACTGTTGCTATTGTGAGATGGATTTTAACTGACTACAAGGGTTTCTTTCGAATGGCACTACTTTAGGGACATTCTAGTATTTGCTTCTATTGTTGGGCCTTGTGGATAATGTACAGATTTAAACAAATTCTTGTTGCTGATTTGTCCATTTCTTTCCCTGCACTTTGTTACATCTGGGATACAGTCTAACTCATCTGATTTAATATGCATTTCAAAAAATGCCATAACTATTAAAAACACCTTGTTTACAGACAGATGAAATAAATTTATTCCAACCAAACAGAATCGGACTGTTGGTACTTTTTTTCCCCTCCACGGGAATCCGCCGAGGCCGTTCCCTGCGTGGCTGATCACACCGAAACTGGGTTTAAGCGCAGTTCTAAGTCCTGTAAGACAGCAAGAGCACAATAATACAACTAGATCATCTTACATGAGGAGATGATCTCTTAACTCTGTGTTTATCCGACCCCATGGCGAGGAGGTTCCCCTGCCAGGTAAACAGCACCTGTGTGACCCCTGAAACAGCAGCGAGAGGAGACCCTGTCCCCAGGATCCGCTCGAGGGGGGTGATGGTGGGGCCAGGGTCAGCTGCCCCAGGGTGAGGACCTCGAGCAGAGAGAGAGTTAAGATCTCTTACCCCTGAAGAATTCTGCTACCCAAGGCCTCTGGAAACACCCCCCAGACACTCCCTCATGCTGGAGAGGTGATGAATAATAGGAGCTGCGGACAGAACAGAGCCCAAACCCCAAGAGTTTAATCTGCGGCCAAGGCTCTGCTTTCCTGGTCCCCAGGCACCACGAGGCCTTTGTGCCCCCCATCTCCCCCTACCTCTGGATCTGCTGTGTTCAGCATCCTGCCCGCTCCTTTCCTCCTCACTAGAGCCTGGTCCAAAGCCTCTATAGCCAGTGGGTTTGTCTTCTGTGACTACAAGAGCTGCTCCGTGTCTCACCTGGATCCTCCAGCTCTTCGTGCTGAAGTTGGAACAGACTAGAGCCACAGCACAACGCAAACTTACATTCAGTTGTAACCAGTACAGAGGATGCAAACCTCTCACTGCCCCCATAAAGTTATGGTGGTGCACGAACCTGTGTATGTAAAACGTGTCTAAGCCCTGCTGTCTGCAGGATATTTTGTTTTTGTGGCCATCCCCGAGGCTTTCTGCAGTAATGCCAGAGCTGCAGTTCACTGCCACTGCACCTCAGAAGCGGGAATAGCCACAGACAGTGCTCACCAAGCACTTTTCACCCCATTCCTTATTTATTTCAGTAGTTTCTTTCCAACCCTTTCCCCTCTCCTGAGCAGGCAATCTGTGTGTGAACCGTACACTAATTCTTGCCAAGAAAAAGGTGTTGCTCACGTGACTTTCAAATGTATTTGTTCAATTTCCATAGCAGAATGGCGTCTGTGCTCCTAGCTTGCTAGGGTCTGTCTGAAAGGCCTTTATGAACTCGCAACAAAATCTTACGTTTAACTCCCATCACCCTACGAATAGACAACTTAAATACAAAAGGTTATTTTCCTGTGCTAAGGGTTTGAACATTAAATTGGATCTGTACAGTTCTCCTGAGTTTTGTGCTCATGACTTGTTCCATTTTCACCCTCTTGCTGGTCCATGAAAACCACCGTGGGCTTCAGGAAGGTAACGTGCCCCGAGCTGCCTTCAGCACCCGCTGGCTCTGGCCCTGCCCACAGAGCTCCGACTCCCGAGCACAGTCGCTGGGGGTTACCTTGCCTGCCCATGGATAAAAAAAACAGATTTGCTCATCTGGTTTACAAGTATTGCACCTTTGCTCACACCAGCAGTTCCCAACCATAAGCTAAGTACCTCCCCTCCATTTTTTTCTTTACATTTTTAATTTAGTGTTTTGGAAAATAGATGAGGAGAAAGCAGCAGGAAAGATGTGCCAACTAAAAGCAATACAGAGAGGAGTCAGAATTGCCTCAAAGGTGGTGTTTTTTTTTTTTAAAGGCAGCTCTCAGTTTGTTCAGCCTCTCTTCAGACTCGGGAAGATAATGCCCCACTGATCAAATTGTTTCCCTTTCTCAAGGTTTTCTCCTACTCCATCACTTAACACCCTGCAGACTGAGCCGAGAAGTAAAAAAAATCCCTGAAGAGGACTGGCTCGGTTTAGCTCACACCAGGACATGAGCACACGCTGCAGGATGACAAGGGCTGCATTTCAGTGCAGAACATGAGAGCTTTACAAGTCTGTAGTGCCAACTTCCAGGTTATTCTAGTCAGTCCCTTACTTTCTCTGAAATACATTTACAGAAAATTAATTGTCAGCGTGCTTATCATAATCGGTATCATAATAATTTATAGAGGGATTTTAATTATAGCAGCCCTTATTATTTAGCCTTTCAGAGGGTCTTTTATAATGAACCTGTTATTTGGAATTCAGAAGAAACATCCAAACTATCCTGGACCGCTGACAGCTTTGCATTTCAGACATGATCCAATTTTTAATAGTCATTATTTTGCACGTAAGTACCTGTTTGTTCAAACACTGGCCCTGGAACACCCCAACACTGTGCACTGCCGCGGGGCGGGGGGGGTACGGGAGACTTGTTTCTTTTGCTATTTAAACATTGATTAGTGACCTGTCAAGAAAAACACTTGTCAGACCCATTAGTTTCTTTTTGCCGAGTTCTTCCCGCCCCTCCCCGGGTGAAAGCTTACCTTCCCTTTGAGGGCAGGTTTTAATTCCCGTCCTCTTCTGGCTCCGAGGTCTTACCATGCAATTAAAGGTTTGGCGAGAGATTGCTTTGTAAGGAGCCGTTTCCAGAGGTCACACAAGTAACATTTTGTGATAGCTGCCAGCGGTACCTGTGCCGGAGAGATGAAACACTTCGCAGGTCCCGTGAAATACTTTCCAGGCACTCGTTGCAACTACTAATTAGAAGGGATTTTTTTTCAGCGAGGCAATGAAGCACCAGTATCCTACTCTCCAGGGCAGCCAGAGACTGAAGTTACATCAACAAGCTTTCCGTAAGGAAAAAGCCCCAGGAGCTGGCTGCTCCTGGCGTACGGCGAGGAGACGGGGGTAAGGGCATAACCCAGAGAA
Source organism: Apaloderma vittatum (assembly GCF_000703405.1). NCBI lineage: Eukaryota > Metazoa > Chordata > Aves > Trogoniformes > Trogonidae > Apaloderma > Apaloderma vittatum. Next base: position 25,102 of record NW_009696247.1, on the reverse strand, counting down.
GAGCCTGTTTATCCTTTCCTGGGGGTTTGGGCAGGCCGTACCTTTTGCAACAGGACTTAGCCAGCACACTGTAATGAATTATGCAAGTTCTACTTAGAAATGCTGCGAGATACTTAAACCTCCTCCAGTATTTCTAATAATAAAATGCTATTACTTCTTCACTTTCCCGTTGCGTTCTCACTGGCAGCAGCAAGTGAGAAGTGACCTGTACCAGTGGCACAGGGGAGGTACGGCAAGGCAAGTATCACTACAATGTTTACTGCCACGGCCTGCTGAAATAAAAATTACAGTAATGCCATTAGGAAATCTACAAAATGGAACAGGTTTTTTTTAGAAGCGCAGTATATTCGGTATGAAAACGGAATATCCTTTGCTGCCCGCATTTGCTGGATTTCTGAAATACAGGTTCCTGAAACAGTTATGAACAAACATGTGCACTCTTAACACATCAATGGCAGGAACCTCTTTCTAGAAACATCTTTAAGTTTAGTTAAGTTTTCAGAAATCAGGTTTCACATTTGGACATAACGCGCAAGCTGAAGTGGAATCTTACACGGTCACCGACCCCACGGATTGCTGTGGTTTGAAGATGAATCATTTTTCCATTATTATCCTTCCACCACGCCTTCTTCTGCAAAAGCAACCTTCTCTGCCCTTCGCCAGCCACAGAGAACCCATTCCCAGGGCCAGGCTGGAGCACAGAGGGCGAGGCTGCACCAGGTCAGAAACACCCGATGGAAACCCCTCACCTGTCGCTGCCTCGGCCCAGGATTCGGTGTTTCCTGACCCCCAGAACTCGGGCTCAGGGGCTGCAGGTGGGCAGGGAACAGCAGCAGCGCTCAGTTTGCCTCCCCTCTCCCCACACCAGGTACGTGCACTGACCGGACTGACTCAGATTTCTCCTCAAGCTAATGGTGAACAAAAATTAAGGTTTTCCGTCTAACTTGGGCCTCCTGCAGACAGCACCAACCGGCACAGCGCTCTGTGCTGGGCTACACGGCCCAAAGCAAGTTCTCATTCGCCACGGGATCTTCACAGTCGCATTTCTGGAGCTTTAAAAATACTTGAGCCTTAGTACCAAACACAGAAGAGTACACCACGAATGCAGTAACGCAGAAGTTCAGCAGCTCTTTTTGGTAGGTAAACTGGAAAACATGTTTATTAACATTCTTTCGAGCTTTCCTTATTCAAGGCCATATAAAAAAAAATCTCTGCATTTTGATTATATGCATGTTTTTACTTTCTACATAATTACGGAGGTATTATATAGCGTTTACTTTTTTCATTATACACTGGTAAGTACTGAGTGCTGTTAAACAGTTTTAAGCACTTGTTTTCAAATCAGGTATTTGAAAAGAACAGTTTTTCTATATACACAGTTTAGCAGACTACTGCAGCATAAAATGCTCTTTAGTAAGAGGTATACGAGTTGAGGATCAATAGAATACTTACCTAAAATTACTTTTCTATGTGGAGCAAAACCTCTGTTTTGTTCAGCAC
>NW_009696247.1:0-23571 GCF_000703405.1 Apaloderma vittatum | reverse complement strand
ACAGACAACCACCCCCCCCCCCCCCAGCTCCCGCCTCATTTCTGGAAAGCCGCCTGCATTGGAGTGGCAAGTAGGTGCAAGTAACACATTTACGGTGGATTTTGCCTCGTGAATTCTCAAAATTAAACACATACCCTAAGTTTCCTTACCCTAGGAACTGCTTTAACTCATCTACGGTGGCAAACTCCAGAGGACTATTTGGAATCACTGCTTTGAAACAAGAGCGGGATGTCTCCTGCCTTGCTCTGATACACCAGCATATAGAATATCGACCTGTTCTGCCTCATTCTTTCCGTAGTGGTGACCGTTTTCAGGAAAACTCTACACAAACATGCAAATACATTGTTTGTTGGGCTTCAGGGGTGACACATACCATACAAGTAATAAATATTGCTATCAGTATGACCCAGTCGTAGCTACCAAAAGGAAAAAAAAAAAATTACTTCCAGATAAATCCCATTTCAACAAGATACATTTAGAGCCTGTGATACTCCTATCGATACAAACTATTAACATTATTCATTAGCACTGTGAAGTCCAGTTAAACTGTTTATTTTGAAAAGACAGAATGCGTGACTGAGTATCTGAATCAAAAATAAACCTATCGGTAATGATTTAACCATAGTACTACTACATGAACTGCTGCTCCTACTGGAGAAACCAAATGGATTACAGATTAAAATATATTCCCTACGTACAGGTTTGTGAAGTGTAGCCTTAAGAACCCTTTTGTTCACACGCTACTCGCCATTAGTAGTCTCAAACGGTATTTGCCACTCTGTACTCCCTTTCATCATTGGGCTGCAGTTGAACCACTACACTTTCTTCGTTCATTCCATTTTCTGCGTCACTGCTATCAATGTTGTCATTGTCATCCTCCTCGTATTCCGAGGACTCGGTCATGTTCTGATGGGAATGGGATTCTGACAAAGCCCCGAACGACTGGGTGCTAACTGAGGCTAGCGGTCTAAGCAAGGGAGTATTTTCAGATACTTCGTTCTCTTCTTGGCTACTGTCTGTTTCAGAGTCGGAGTCCCCCTGAGAAGGGACCACTTTCTGCTTACATACAGGACACGTTTTTTTTGTTTTGGTCAGCCAGGGGTCCACACACTTGCAGTGATACGCTGTTAGAAAACAAAATACAAGTACATCGTTACTGCAGTGAAAAGGACAAGGAAACCTGCTAAATTGTATTTATTTTTAGGAACACAGGAGAATTTTAGAATTTAACTCATACCAAGAACCTCAGTCCTGAGTTTGCTGGCATGTACACTCTATCCTTATGTACAAAACACCTAAGAGATCAGCACCTCAGCCTTAAGGATACATGCAATAAATCCCTATTTCCTCTGCTGGATGACCTGGAAAACAGTCCTGCCATGGGCCATGTTTGGTGAAATAAACTTCCAAAGCCTCTTGAGGAATTATGCCCACCATCATTACTCTCACAAGGCCTCCAACCACCAAGACGTATTGAAGCACCTCGTCATTAAATACAGTTACGACATGACTTTGTGGATTTTCAATTAGCTCTGCACTTGGCACTGCAACTACACTAGCCTTGTTTAAAAAGTGTATTACTTATGGGATTGAAAACTTCTATCTGGCAAAGAGCAAAGTATTTCCAAGGGCAGGCATGTTGTGTTTCATACCTGTTCAAGCAGGTTAGTAGCGTGTTCTCCATAAAAACTGACCGTGGTGGCTTTGGTTTGGTTTTTTTTTTTATATTTGTCAGCAATCTTTGATGCTGGTGATCACATTTAGTTAACTCTGCAGACCCTAGCTGGGACAGATGCCATGGATCTGTTCTTTCTCTTCTGAGAACTCTTTGTTCATCAGCCTGTTTTGAAATTGTTTTTTTATGACTGAGGATATACAAAGCTCAGCCTGTCACCTGCTGTGTGCGCTGGGGATGTAAGGCTGAAACAGCAGTTACCTCTTCTTAAAACAGTATCTTGGTGATGTGGTATTTGCTCTTACAGTGCCTGGTTGGAACAGGAATTTTTTGAGGAAAAACTGGGTAAAGCTGCACCCAGCCAAAATGGCTGTAATATAGTTAATGCTACAGGAGGTAGAGGCAGGGTCTCGAGCTAGGAAGGATGAATCCTATCTTCCTCGATAGATTTTTACACAGCTTTTATCAGAAAAAGGTTTCAGTTTAGGAACACTTGGACCCAGGCCTCTTCCAGATTTCTAGATACAAGCTCTTAAAGTGCTCTTTGTACTTGCACGCAGTTAAGAGCAGTCCAGTCTTGTGGACAGGAACACACGTGACTACTAGACAGACCGTTTGCAGTGGGCTGCGTTTGAGAAAGACTGTTCAGCCAGTGAACAGCTTGTCACAGTAAAAATATTCCACCTATTTCTGCACTGACTTCCAAGTGCCGTCAAGGCAGTGGTCTGTACGGCTTCAGGCCATGGGACAGACTACATCCCTTCATCCATACCTCTCTGTCACCAACAGCTAAATTACATTTCATGGTTTAATCTTCTTGGAGAAAGTGAAAGCCTGTTTTTTTTAATGTAAAAAACCACATTTCCCTGTTAAATCCAGACGTTTATGGGACAGCATCAAGCCCAGGTTTTCTTTTGTGTGTCTATCCGAAGAAAAATGCCAAGTGGGAATGCTAGCCTCTTCTGCTTTTAAAAAGCAAAGATAAACCTACTCTTTTCCCAATTTATATATACACTCAATCAGTTTCTATATAAATCACTCAATCAACATGTCACTGTGAGTTTCCAACATGCTGTTTTAGAGAGTTGGTTTAATACAAATACCAAACCTAAAATACTTAACTGCTTACCATGAGAACATGGAAGGATTCTGAGCTTGTCTCCATCCTCATACTCATCCAGACAAATGGCACATACGTCGTATTCATCTCCTAGAGCACATAATTGAGAATCAGTTTAACTTTAAAAGATTTGCAACACACCTTTTCAAACACATGTAATACAGGTTGCTGGGCAACATTTGGTCTGAACAAAAAAAACCACAAACAAACCATGAGCCCGGCCCAGGCTGCTTCTCCCCCGAGTCCTCCGTGCCACACGGCTAGAAGTGCGTGTGCCAGACCGAACTGCAAGCTTTCCTGTCACTTGACTAACACGTGTTTGTTCAAGGGACTGCGTAGTTACAGGGTCAAATGATCCAACTTGTATTTGTACATCCTATCATGAGGGCAGTCATCTGCTCCCACGCGGCACTAGGGTGCCTGCAGCCCGGTTATATGCTCTGTGATAAGGAAAGGCACCAATGATTGAGGAAAAAAGAGGTTCTGTGGCCCACCTGGGCCAAGGGACAGACACCTTGGGTGCAGCCCGCAATATACAGGGGGTGGCCCCCAAGAGCACACGCTGTGTGTTTTGGCTAAATGTTCATAACACCAGTCCGCATGCACCAACTCCACACTGCCTTCAGAGCCGCTCAGCAGTTTATGTTTCTACCCTTTTCACAGCGAGCTAAGATCCTGGGCTTCCCTGTCCAGCAGAGCAAGGCAAGTAAGGAGATGTAGATGCTATCAGAAAGAGGACCTGCGAGAAGGTTCGCTCTCTCATACACCAAAATACGTTAAGGCAGACAGCAAGGCCTCTAAGAGAAACGAGCCCCTGTGATCTCACCACCTGAAGGTAAAAGAACGAAAGGCTGAGGTGGTGCATCTTGTTCCTAGTGCTCCTCAGGGCAGCCTTCCCCATCTCCTGCCCACCTCTTCCAGTTCCTTCCAAATTCCACCTAACCTGAGCCCCATCCACCCCACATGTGTTGCTCATCCTCACACCTCAATTCTCTACTCCCATTCCCTGCAGTGTCACCGTAACCCTCTCCCAGCAAGCCTCTAGCACAGCTTTTGGGGACTGTTCCCTGCCGCACAGCACTCCGGAGGTGTGACGCTGCAGATTCCAGTGTGTAGGACCGACATGTGCCAGGGTCCAGCCGACAGCCACAGCAAGAATCTCTGCCGTACGTGGCTCACCCTTCAACACACACCTCTCACACACGGTCATCTGCGACATAACGCCGGTCAGTACAAATTCAGGTGGCTTTTTGGTCAAAGCAATTTCCACATCGCTTCCCAAAGCACTCTCCAGATTACACACATGAGCCCGGGATTAACCAGGGACAAATCGGAGGCACAGTTCAAGCTCCACGCTTGCTCAAAAGAGCTGATACAATATGCAAGTTGTCCCAAGTGTTTTTCTGGGGGGAAAAAGGGAAATAATGGGGCACATTTCAAAACCATGTAGCCACAGCACGCCCACACTTGGGTCATGAGCTTACCCTACGGTATCAAGAAGGCGGCAGATTTCGCGTTACTCCGAAGAGATACCCTTTCAACACAAAAGCTCAAGGGGTATCAGAGCTTTCTGCTGGATCCATCCATCTGCTACATTTCTCCAACAGCTCACAAACAGATGAATTTACACTATTACTGAGACTCTTGCTCTCATCATGGCTTGGGGCAAGACCACACAGGAGCCAGGGCCAGAAACGCCAGCGCTCCTCAGCGCTGAAACTCTCTGTGAATGCTGGAGCCTCCTTCTGTAGTCCCCAAGTCAGCCTCACCTCTGGGACTTCATGCCCCTCACAGAGCAGATTTCATTTTTAAAAGTGACACTTTGCACACATTTTTTTCTCAAATACCCTTTACTGTACTCTGGAGCTTGGCTCAGAACCACCAAAACCGACCAAACAAACAAAAATTGGAGGGGGAAGAAAAAAAAAAACCTCACAGAGCAGATTTCATTTTTAAAAGTGACACTTTGCACACATTTTTTTTCTCAAATACCCTTTACTGTACTCTGGAGCTTGGCTCAGAACCACCAAAACCGACCAAACAAATTTGGGGGGGGGAAGAAAAAAAAAGGAAGCATAGAAATTGTTGCAAAATAAAGTCTTTTTCCTTAAATAAACTGTGTCTGAAAAGCCTTTCGTATGCAAAATTCTAACTACCGGGCACATAGGTAAAAATATTTTCAGAAGCACAGAATTATCCATCCACATCTGTGTGCTTGCGAACAACAAAAGCTGCAAAAATAAAACTGTGAAAAACTTAGATAGACTGCGTAACTTGTCTTCTCTATTAGAACAGAACTGTACTGTGCAAACATATGGGTCAGTAATGAACAATAATTAGGTTATAATCCCATTTGCAAGGAAAAAAATTCATTTAGGAATACAGAGTAAACTGCAGAACCACCTTGATTATGGAGCAGGTTTTTAACAGGCACTGAGATACATCTATTTCCCACTACTGATCACTCATGTGCATCAATTTGCATACAGAGATACATACACCAAAACTCAACACATGATACTTTAAAAATACATTTTTGTCAAATATGACACATGCTCTTACAGCTTATTACTTGTCATATATGTTGGGGCTTTTTTCCACATGTACATAGGGCACTTCAAAGCTGACTGTATAAAGTTAAACTCTTCTTTCATACTTAAACCCTTAAGCAAGCAGCTCCACTTTTAGAAGTCTCAGGGATGTAGAAACTCCCAAATTCTGCACTCCTTGTCAGACCTCTAACCACTCATTTAGGGTCTGAACTTTTGACACTCAATGTAGTACAAACCTGCTTTGTTAATTTTTAATTTCTTAAAAATCTCTTTCTTTTGCAGCATTCCATCTTCACTAAATTTATGACACTTTTCCACAGGAGTGAGAGGTTACACTGCGATTTCATTGCAGTTAGGACTGAAAATCTTTTCAGTTCCAACCTAGTTCCACTTCAGCGTGAAGTTAAGGTAGCTTGGAAATAATAGTATCTCTTCCTCAAAATAAATTCTGCAACACCTAACAATTCACAAAACACCTGTATTTTTTCTAAGCTATTAATCTCTAGAATATTTAGTTTTGCTAACGATTACATTATCAGGCACATTAAATGCAATTGTCTTTTTTTGTGTGTCCACTTTTATACAAAAGACATCAACTCCCACTGACTTTTACAAGATCAGAACGCGATCCATGTTGTAAGGAATCACAACAACTGGCCCCAGAACGCTTGCAGTGTAGAAAACAGATTTTGATACAGCCTATGTTGCATACTGTGGAGTTATTCAAAGGCAAAGCTTGTTGATTCACTTAAGGAGCTGAAAGCCCGGCTGAAAAAACAAACAAGTTTTTTGTCCTGTTTTTCATAAGCCACCGAACGCAGTGGATACCTGGATACTTTCAGCCAGATTTACTTTACAATGCCTGACCCAGCTCCAAACAACTTCATGGAGGAAGGAAAATGAAGAAGATGGCAGCAAGATGTTGTCATACACTGGCTACTTAAGTCGTGTTTCTGGGACTGTTAGGACACACACACAATTAACTGAACACTACATCAACTGATTTTCTCGCAGCAACTTTATCCTTGCAAATTTCTCTTTAAATTACAACCTAATTTAGTCTCTATTTTTATTCTAATTCCATTTCACAGCGAGTCAACGTAACAAAACAAAATTAATACTAGCTTTATTGTCTTAGGATAATTTTTTAGAGTTAATTTTAAATCCATAGCAAGTGGTCATAATAGCATGGTGCTGCCAACCTTTTTTTTTTCCTGTGAGGTTGACTAACACTGGCAAAATACCGTAGCTGCTCAAACTGAACATCTGCTTTGCACGAAGTGAGAGCAGTGCCATTAATAATGCAGGCTGGTTTTATCAAGGGCAAAGAACAGAAAGTCGCTCCAGTCTTGAATCCAGGCATATCCCCCGACACGTCTCTGCCTCAGCAGATCCATTCTCTATTGATACATTCGAGTAATATTCTCCTCATACCTTGCAATAGCTTGTAGGAATGACCAACCAGATTGTAAAACTATCACGCACTTAAAATGCAGAAGAAAAGTAGCAATATTTTTCTACTTTTAAAGAGTAGACTACAACAGAGGATGACTTCAGGCAGCTTTTCTATTTCATTGAACAAGTAACTTACTACAGTGTCCTCATCTTGTCATTAGATCTCGCAAAACATTAATCACTAAAAAGAATCACAACAGCAAGTATTTTGGCATTAAACTTGAATTGCTCTTGCCCTCATAGAAGCATTGGGATTTAATGAAAAGATCACTTCCATGGGAAAGGAGATAAATTATAAACGCAAGATAGTTTCGGTTTTATAGTCTCTGCAATGTCAGGCAACTTCTGTACCACTACTATCCCAGAATCATAGAAGGGTTTGGGTTGGAATGGACATTTACAGGTCATCTAGCCCAACCTCCCTGCAGGGAGCAGGGACATCTTCAGATCTGGCTGCTTGGAGCCCACCCAGCCTGACTCTGGATGTCTCCAGGGATGGAGCCCCCATCACCTCTCTGGGAAACCTGTGTCCAGGTCTTGCCACCCTCAGTGTAAAAAACTTCTTCCTTTTATCTAGTCCGAACCTCCCCTCTCTTAGTTTAAAACCACCACCCCTTGTCCTGCGTTACAGGCTCTGTCACACAGCCCCTCCCCTCACTCCCTGTAGCCCCAGAGCCTCCTCTTCTCCAGCTGAACAGCCTCAGTTCCCTCAGCCTGTCCTCGCAGCAGAGCTGCTCCAGCCCCCTGAGCATCTCTGGGGCCTCCTCAGGACCTGCTCCACACCTTTCCTGTGCTGAGGACTCCAGACCTGGATGCAGCACTGGAGGTGGGAGTTTCAAATAACACCACTAATGCATCACAGTGACTGACTGCTGTGGGTGCTGGTAATGAACGCAACGAGGAAGTTTTGTGGAACTTCTGTACCAATTTTGTGGTATATTAAGCAATACTTAAATCCTCAATCACAGTCTGCATGTGGTACCGGCTGTGCTTCCATGAAAGAAATGTTAGAACTCCTCTATTTCAGTGAGAACAAGGGCCAGGTCAAACTTTTTGTGTGCTTTCATCCCAAACACTACTATTTATTTCAAGTGTACCGAAAATTATCTTCAAAACTACAAACCTCTTCAATTTAGAGGGTTTTTTGGTGTTTAAAACAATGGGGTCTAATTATTTTGACCAAGAACTTGCCTTTCTTAAATTTATGTACAGGAAGTTTCTTAAGTTGATCCTTCCTAAGCCGATTCCTTCTTGCTCTGTGTCTGTCTTGCACGAATTTTGTGATCTGGAAACAGCCATATGTAAGACAACACAAAGAGTAAGTTAAAACAATAAAAACAACAGTATGAGTTTTGAATTACGAGTCTTTGTAGTAAGCTAATCCAAAGGGAACCCCAGCCCAAACTGAATCACCCCATTCACTGCCTTTTGATGCAGCCCAGGACGTGACCGGCTTTGAGCCGCGAGCGCACGCTGCTGCCTCACGGCCGGTTCTTCATCCACCAGCGCCAAGTCCTTCTCAGCAGGGCTGGCCTCAACCACTCATCACCCACCTTATGCTTGTGCTTTGTGACTTCTATTCAGTTTCTAATTCTAGTATCTTAGACATGACATTCTTTTTCAAATATGACAAAAAAAGACGGTGTCAAAGTACACACAGCAACACGTACTTTGTAATTTGCAGAGGTGCTCTACACCTGCTTATGCTGTGGATAAGGTAAACACAGAGTATTAATATTACAAATAGCATTAATATATCCCACTTTAGGAATCCCTGAAAGGCACTTAGATACTTCCCAGTAGATTATTTTTTAGAATGTATGTCTATTATGGACAAATATTGAGGACTATTTAAAACTGTAATTGGTTTTGGCAAAATAATATTTATTTGTCCTTCTGCACACACTTGCCCTGACTTTTCAAGCATATTTGGATCTAAACTGTTTGTTCAGACTCTTTTCACCCCAGCTAAACAACGAGGTGCATGTGTAAACTGCAGCGTTTCTGTTGTAATTACTGCAAAGTATCCAAATCAGTCTCTCACTTTTCAAGCATATTTGGATCTAAACTGTTTGTTCAGACTCTTTTCACCCCAGCTAAACAACGAGGTGCACGTGTAAACTGCAGTGTTTCTGTTACTGCAAAGTGTCCAAATTAGTCTCTCATTCATCTCTCAGTTAAAACTCAGACTTCCTGAAAGAAGTAAGGACAAAAATCACAAATGAAGGACTAAATCCAACCGTAGGATCAAGGATTTGGTTTTTATCAAAAGGTAAAACAATAAATCGGTCAGAGACCAGCAGAGATTGCAAAAAGTGGGATGCTAAGTATTCTGAAAAAATATGCAGCTATACTATTTTACCTTTTATAGGAGACACGTGCCCAACCAAGAACCTGTATAGGTAACACATACACTGTAAAAAGATGCTACTTGCTGTAACAGGTTCTGAGCTTGCTGACTGATTACTACACTGGCAGTAAAAAAACAGTGAGACCTGTGCTGTGGCACCATGGGACCAACAGCTACTGAGCAGTGCACGTTTGGTACGACAGGACACGCTCTCAGTGGACAAAAACACAAGGACATATTCTTCGTGGGGCAAAAAAAATCCCCAAACCAAACCACACCCGTGCAGGGGCAGAGCAACAGTAAGGACAATTCTTTCTAAGGTGTTACACGTCAGGTAGAACATCCTAAGGACTCCTGGCATCCCTTTGCCAAAATTCTGCAAACTGGCTTTATCATACTGAGGAAATAAAGGATTTCAGGTATGTGCAGCACAAAGCTTCAGCTGTTCCTTTACTGTATCCCTTCATTTCACTTCACTTCAGTGACAGTCCTACTATGGTTTGTTTGAAAGAAAAAAAAAGTTATTAAAAGAAGGAACTTACCATAAATATGACTATGAGAATAAGACAGATTCCTACTATTATTAGGAAAGGGATTAAGTAGTACTCCAAAGGAAGACTGAACTCTGGGATTAACACAACATGGCCACTGTGGGGAGAAAAAGTTAACACTTTCTAAATACATTAGAATTTAATGAACAATGAATTAAAGAAAAAATAGGATGCAGGAATGAGAAAAACAGTGCAACTATCAAAAGATACTGTGAGATCATTCTTATTTACTAAAGTATTTTGGGTTACCTGGGAGGTTTAGTTTCAAAGCATGGTAAACTGCATCCTTTGCCCTCTGATGAGACAGTAAATTACAGTAGAGTAACAAAAAACATTCCTAGGTAACCCAACTGGCAACTAGATATCTGATTACTAATATTTATTGATCCTTCAGGAAGCATAATCACATTATTATTCTATTTGCATAAGCAGTCAGAAACACCTAAAAAGGTAAAAACTAGGAAAGTGTTAGTAGTTCTATAACCACTGCTCATGTGGAGCCAGGCTTTACTCAAATAGTTCCAACAGCGAGGTATCTACTTAAGAATGACACAATCTACTTCTGATTAGTCCAGTGAAAGGACAGAGGGACCTGAAGAACCAAGATCATTAGAATAACATGAAACAAAGCTCCTTTTCCATCCTGTTCAGGGTATATATTTTAACCATCCTGTTTCTGCTTTTCTTTTTAAAGTTTTAAACTTAAAAGCACAACAGAAGCAATGCAAACCTAATAATGGATCCTGTTAGGGTCACAAGTGCATCCTGCAGATTCACCTAGCCCAGGAAGTTCTCTGACTTCTCCTGGAACTATTAATAAAGGATGCTTTTTAACCAGCATGTGACTTAAACGGGAACTGACATACCTTGTGAGAGAACACACCCTTAGATCTGAAATACACACAGTCTCACATTTCTGTGATGTCTAGATCACCAGCTAAATTCCTGTGTTCAATGCCATACGGAAATGAAAGGAGTAATATGGGATAAACATAACCCTCTTGCAGGAAAGCAATTTATATTCATTTTTTTAATGCTTTCTGCCCATTGCTCTCAGGCACGAGGTTTCACCTGGAGTATCTACAGCCTCTGTCATCACAACATCCTATTTTGGAGGCAATGACTTAATACAAGGAATAACTCCGCTGCATGTGAGGTAACTTACCCCTTTTCATAGGTGAATTCTTCTTTAAGAGAATTAGCTGAAGTCTCACCAATAAAGACAGAAGGAATGTCAATCTTCTTTAAAACCTCAACTGTACAAAAAAAGCAGGAAAATAAAACTATTATTACACAGACACTCTGTGGGCACTCAAGACACAAGACTTGAATGTTAAGAGACTATCACAACGTGAAGGCTTATTTTAACATACTGACATATAGATGGATGCATACCCATGCTGCATCTTTACATCATCTAAAAAGTGGCCTTATTTCTCCTATCTAAGGACTTTAGTGCAGGTACAGAAATGAAACTTCTTAATGGAATATTTAAATGGAACGTAAAACCAAAACATTTTGATAAAATTTATATAAAACCCCAAAAAAACAAAAGAGAAGGTATCATGAGAGTAAGTTTAAGCAGAATAGCATTTTTACTCAGTGACTTGATAAGGTGTCACAGCTCCACGGAAATCCAGAAAGCAGTAACAAGCTCAGAAGATGCAACACAAATGGAAAATTATTGAACGACAAATCCTTCACACTAGAAAACCTTCTCCTCTGCTTCCTTTATACTGATATGCACCTCTGACTTATGCGTCACATTTAAGGGTCAAAGTATCTCAAGCTGAGCGAGTATCAAAGTATTCAGGTTCCCCAAGGCAAAAGCATCCATGGCTTAATGTCACCTCCCACCACCCAAGTCTGCATTTGTGGTGAACTTCTTCTACACTTTGACTTCTCAACGAAACCTGAAAAGAAGACTGACGGGCTTGGGAGTTCAGTAAAAGCACTTTCACGTAGCTTCCCCGGCTACTCAGGTGCCATTTAGCTTGTCGGAAGTTCATTTCCTGCTTTACTCAATGGTGTTTCCAATTGCAAAGGACTTTTTTTCTGTTCTCATTTATGTTCTTGTTCCATATTGAGCAAAAACCGGACACAGAAATGCCACAAACAAAATAGTAACAGCACTACAGACAAAACCACACATGTACCATAAGACTAACCCCAGCATTCTGACTAGATTACAAGACATTCTGAACATATTCGCTGCAGGAAGGGTTAAAAATGGAATAGCTAGCATAAAAATCAATCAGAAAAATACGGCACTGGTCTCTAAATATTCTTTTTCCAACTGAAAAACTAAAAATATGTACATATAATATGTATTCACATGAAATTAGAATCCATTTGTCCAAAGGAATAGATGTACATCACAGCGCAGCAAAATGGAACCCCTAACAAACACCAAAAAGCGGTATTTTGAAGTCTGATTTCTTTTCAGGAGTAGTGTTTTCTACTTTTCCTATGTTTCTACTTAATAAACAACACACCAGCTATTCTCCACATCAGTCATATAAATGTCTCTCATGAGTTTAACCATTTAACACAAAATAATTGAACTAAAGTTTAAAGGAAGAACAAAAACACTTGGGAGAATGTACAAACAATACACACTTATATTCTTATACAAACATGTCCCTTTTTAAAATGTCAAAAGCAGGATGATTTCTGGTTGAGGTGGTTTTGTTGGGTTTTTAAAAAAAAACAAACCAAAAACCAATTAAAGTGAGAGTTCATTTTAACACTTTACACTGATTTTAACACTGCGCACTCTAGCAGGTGAAATGATTTTCAAACAGGAGAGAAGAAGTGATACCTGTACTTACTGTCGTTGGATCCCATGCTTATGAGGTCGTCGGAATCAACATTGTGAACTATAGCTGCCTTGTATCCAGCTCTCTGTGCGTTTAAAACCTGGAAGCCATACAAAGAATTTATTAGAAAGACTACTTCTTCAAACACAGTAACCTGGCTGCCCTCTCTAAGACAAGGTACACTTTCAGGGACTTGTTATTAGCACAATATCATTTACACTTATAAATCAAAGCGTCACCTTTCAAAATAAAATTGTATTTTTCTTACATCCATATAATTACATTATTTTTCCAGAAAAATAATGGTCTGCAGACAGTTTTGACACACATTAAAAGCTTTCTGTGGGTAGATAAAAATAATATTTAGTCATAATTGAAAATAAAGACACCATCTGAGCAGTTTTTTCTAAAGCTTCTGAGAATCTCGGAATGTCAGAATTCTGTGATCAGCAACAGAGGGGTGATTTTTCTGGTTTAGCGCCAGAATAGAAAAGCTGAAGGCTCAGTTGTAACGTCAACTTACTAAACAAAACAAGCTGTTTTCAGTGAACACACACGTGCCGCATTTCTGAATAAAAAGGTATTACACTACAAGTCTGATGACTTGTTCCTTTCCCAGTGTCTTCAGCAGTAAGACCATCCCATCACCTCGGGGGCAGCGATCAGGCCGGCCAAGAGGACATGAAAACGACAGCATCGTTTGCCTTCTTTCTCCCTCTAAGCCATATACACACGGTGACAGGATTCCCGTGACAAAATATGTGCCATTCCTGAGTTTGATGTGAAGGCAGATCACAGGAGTAGCAGCAGTGAGGCTGCCATTGCAGCTGGAACCTACCTGTCCAACCCCAACACCACAAAACCAAACACATCGCACAGCAGCAGCTACACCTCGATCTCCTTAGGGTTCATCAAAGTCAATCACAAATTGAAAAGCCATGTTTTCCCTAAGACATCCTTTGCTGCCCCTTGGATCAGGGTCATTGTCAAGAAATCCACATATTCTAACCAAACACAAATAATTCTTACTTTGTATTTTTAAAATAGCAAGAAAATACTGCATTTCAAGCGCAGGTCAAAATTTTTATGATGGAAGTACTTTGTACCCATTTAAAAACCACTTGTGCCTGTTTCTACCCAGCAGTGCACTGTCTCCTCTTCCCACCAACCAACCGAGACACAACCATTGGTCACGGGGACTTGGTGTGAGCCACAAGATAATTCAGCTATTAGGAAAAACAAATTGGGAAAGTGGCTTGCAGATTTTGGGTGCTTTTATATTATCTCTGTTCCTTAATCTCTCCCATGACCCCTGGCAGCAAGAAAAGCTGGTACTCTTACTTTAATGCTTTCTCTTACAAAACTGTAGCATCCATCACCTTTATTTACCATGTCAACTGGCTCACAAACAGGTAATCTTAAACTAAATCATACTACAATTCTGCTTTATCTGCCTGTAGACAATAAAATCCTCCCTTCCCTTCACATCAGTACCTACCCAGCTGTTAGCTATAGATATTTTCCTGAAGTGCCGGTAAATTCTTTAAGTCCTTGAAAAAGAGGGAGTGTGGAATTAAAACAATATTCTTACCTTGATATCAAAGTTGCACTCAAGCCTTCGAATTAACACAATAAAAGCACTGGACGAGTTGTCCTTCAGCGGAGGTGGGGCTATAGGCTCACACGCATTCTCTGGTTTTGAATTTATTAGGAATCCCTAGAAAACACGAGCAGAAACAAGAGCTTCATTTCTCTTTGTCTTAATAAAAGGGTTGGCAGACAAGTACAAGGCAATAAAACTGTACATTTTCATACAACAGCTACACAAATTCTTATTATCAACTCAGTCCTGTATTATAGCAAGATCTCTGGTACATCCCTATTTATTTTGATTCATCAGAACCTTTAGGTCTGTAAAGAATTAGAAAATGAGAAAGAAAACATATTTTTTCAATGACATCATCAGAAGTTTATAATTGGGACTTTGTAGTATAATTCAGCATAAAGAGGACTGTATATACTACATTAATACCGTGGAACTGTCATCCTACGACATAGACTCACCAAGAAAAGAAACGTAACAGTCTAAGAAGCACTAACACAAGCTTAGTACGTGGCAATTAAAACAGGGAATTGAAGAAAGTTAAGTGTGTAAAATCAACTGTGAACTGGCACGCAAACCACCTGTTTAACTACGGTAAGCAAAGATTACAGATAACCAAAGTTGCTACACTTCTAGCTATGTCCTTGAGAGCTTTAAACTCTCAGTTTTCACTGACAGGTTAAGATATATAGAGACATGTCATCACCTGTGCAGAAATACTATATACAACTCTCTCTATATACATATAAAACAGTTTAAATATATAGACAAGTTAATACAAGGAGTAAACTTTCAGTGTAAAGGTACTTTTCCTATATAATCTTATATTTCATCCATAAATACCTGTTATTCAAGAAGTTCAATCTACAACAGGGAGAAACGATTTTGTTTTGAGGAATAGATTTTTGTAAGGATAAGAGTCCTTTTGGCAGAGAAGCTACACCAGCAATCTGTTCTTTGCCAGGTTTGTGGTGACTGCCACAACACTACATGGTCTGTAAGAATTCAAAGTAATATCCACTGAAAATCCTACACCGATCCGCTGGCAGCCAAATTCAGGTCCCTAAGGTCCTGCCAATTCATACAGTAAATGCTACTCATGTTAGTAGTTCCGCACGAAGCACCTGCTCCTTTTTAACTACACTGGAGTTTTCTTCATGCTACCACGTTCTTAGATCTCTTCAAGCGAGGAGCTGTGCTCCTGAGGTCACAGGCACAAACGAGCGACCACTTTATCGCTAGAGCACACAAGCCAAGAAAACCTCAAATCAAATCACACAGAGCCAGTGCCAAAGCAAAAATCTACTATAGAATCTGATATGAGTGTGTTTACAAGTTACACATTAATAAATTTTAATCATAAGCATTGAAAAAATACATAATTTTCATTCTAGTTCAAGCAATAACATAGCATTTTTAAAAATAATTAAAATCAAGACAAACAAGGAAAAATAGTTTGGAACTATACTCAGAATTAAAACTCAGTATTTCTACACTGGTGACAACACCTACCTTAGCTGAGACACAGAGGTGTCCAACAGTTAAAAAGGTTAGAATCAAAGCTCCTTATATCTATTTTTGATGTATTAAATTGGCTCTACTTGGGCAAATCACTTAATCGCCCTCTGTTTCTCAATATAGTCAGTAAACAACTACACAGCTCTAGCACCACTTCTCCCCATGATGAAGCCCTCTTCTTGAGGTTTGGCCCACAAAGGAACCCTTACAGTTACAGGGATTCTTGCAGCAATTTATCTCCCTTTGGGATTAAAAGGACACCATGCAATCAGAGTAATTCAACCTTGTATATTGGCATCAGCTTCATTTTTTGCTCATGTTTTACTCACGAGCATTGCAACATCAGTGGTCCTGCCGAGCCAGACCGAGGGGTCCTACAGGCTACGTGCAGAACGAACAGGAAAGCTGCTCTCGGCCCGGACGGGCATTCATGGTCTCTAGAGGTTCACAAATGATTCTTTGGTTTATCTTGCAGAAGTGTTCAGCAGATACAGTCCTCTTACGTCTGCATTCAGGACAGACATTTTGGGGTTGTTTGTTTTACCTTCAAGCCTTCTGCTGGCAGCCTGTAGCCAAATCTAGCAGGTAGATCATCAAAGGTCTGTGTGCCATTTTCAAGGTTATACTAAGAGAAACAAATTTGAAAGAAAATTCAGGTTTGCAATAAGGGAGAAATAGGTAACAAGTGTAAATAGAACTAAACAACACTGCATGTTCCATTAGATAAAAATATTTATCAGACATAGGACTTCTCCTGACAATGTCAATGAAATCACAAGATTTCTCCTTCCATGTCTACCACTCACATGGCAGCGTCATTCTAATCTAGTTGTCAAAACAAGATCTTTCATTAAATTAGCTGCATGTTAAATCCTTCTTTCTACAGTCTACAACTCAAATACCACCGTATTTGAAGAAAAGAAACGACAATCAACCCCAAAAAGCAAAAATCTGAAGGTTTTGGGGCACGGTGATTTTTTTTTTTGATGGTGGTGGTCTTGGTTTTGCTTTGCATTCTCTTGCATACAGGGAAGAACAACTTTTAGCAGCTGGTTTACTGTAGGCAAAGAATAGCCTCCACATGTTACCCCTTCTCAGTTCCCTGCTATTTATCCAGGTTAGGAGCTGAAAACCCTCTCTACTGTTCCGATTTATACTAACTGTGAGCTTTCATTTCAAAACAGAGGGACACTGTAAAGACCTTAAATCTGTGGAAGCTTTGTTTCCTCTTCTCTTGCTCATCTTCTGTAGCTCTGTAATAAGCTGAATGAACACAGAATCCATACAGAATCCACACAATAAATACAAATTTATGTATGCTAAAATTTGTCATGAATGTACATCAGTTGGTCAGCTTTTATTAAATAGTTTAGTGACTCAGAAATTTGTCTATTGATGGTATCACCCGATTGCCTACAGAACAGTTAAGTAAGGACTCTGTTTATTTCGGAGGGACATTTCCTAACAGCCAGACTTCGACAGAGGAACTCAGACCATGGTTCAAAGAAAAGTACTACCATAATTCATCTTAACTCTTTCAGAGGATCGACATTTCAAAGGAGCTTCCTTCCCACAAACTTTAATAAAATTGAGGGGAGAGGTGGAAATTGAGCTAAATTTCAAGGACAGCATTTCTGTGTATTCAGTCTGCTCCACACCACCTCTCCTCCCTGACCACCAGATAACCCAGCTCTGCGACAGTTCTCTGTCCTCCTCCGCCCTCACTGCTCCTTCAACACCCTTCTTCAAAATGTCCTTCCCAAGCTTATGCTACTCTAAGTTTTCCCCTGAATCACTTAACAAGCTCTAGTTTAAGCTACGAGTTAGACACAAACCTATTTATTTTTATCCATTATTTAAAAAACACACTTCATGTGCACACAATAGTATTTATACAAACATAATCCTTCGTTTTAGGCTGCAACTGTGCAAGAACCCAGAAACATAAAACCAGACCTAATTCAGTAGGCAGAAGAATTTCTTTTGTTGGCAAACCCACCACTTCAGCTGGATCCTCTCAAAATTATAACCTGTCTGTGTGCCTTCAACTCCATCTGACACAGTGTGTGAACACTCCCTCTTCTTCCGAGTATCTCTTAAACATTCCGCTGCCTTCCTTTCACAGCAGTTTTACTAAATGTCTACTTCATCTCTTCATTTCCTACTCAAAAGATATTCTCAGAACAGATCTGTAGCTTCCAAATATCCAAGCATAAATGACAATTTTTAGATGGAATTATTTTAGAATACTGCATATTTGAAAAATCCTTGAAGCTAAATACTCTGTTCTAAATTAATTGATACGACATTTATAACCCTCCTGGATATCACTGTGGCTAGCAGAGATTAGAGACTACAGTACTTAGGTTTAATAAGTTCAGTGGCTTAAGCTCTATCCTTTAAAAACACATGCAACTTCATCCATAAAACTACAAAATATAAAAAAAAAAATCGCTAATACATCCCAGCAACAACTTTTACTACTGATCCTATTAACTTAAAATCCTACACATCCCAAAAATATTATCTATGAAAGCAGAGATTATCAGCTATTTAAAAATATATATCTAGTTGCAATATATACATAAACTTTACTAGCCACAGAAGATGATTTTACTTTATTTATATACAGTTACCCTATAAAACAGCATCCATCACCAAAACTTAAAATTGCTGTCTAAACCAACTAATTCTGGAATTCTTTTACAGGGTTATGACCTAGTCAGATTGGAACTTTTTAAATGACTAAGGCAATTAAGTGCTTTCACTGTCATAGTATCTGAGCACACATCACATGTCAGCTCATTTGAAAATGTACAATTTATTTTCATATTTAATTAACCTGTTAAGGCAACCCCATTCCTAGTACAATAAATGTTTTAGCAGGTAACTGATTCATTATCAGAATAGTTTAAAAGAAGATTCAATTTTATAGAGATTTCATCTATGTAGAAAAAAATATTCTTATACTTACTGCTAAAATATCTGCCTCCACAGGTAAAAGATTCAAGAAAGCAAATAACTGAACAGTCAAAATGGTGTATATCTGAGTAGCAGACAACATCAGCATTCCTATTGACAACAGCATATTTTATTTAATACCTGCAACAACAGAAAAAACAGGGAATTAGGGCATACAGTAAACACTCGTCTGATGTCTCTGCAAAGCTTTAGTCTAAAATGCTCAATACCATGTGCCCATGGGCATTTAATCCAACTTGGGTCTTTCAGCTTCTAATACAAACAAGAGACAATTATATGATACGTGTTCAGATGGAGGTATAAATTCTACGGGCTAAACTGCAAAATCAAACATCCAAAACCTTGTGTTGGGCAAGGGAGAAGAAGTTTCAGCCTTCCACACAATCTACAAGTCTTTTAGTGCATGCCAGTCACATACTGAGTGAGGCAAGGTTCTGCAGGGGAAAAGCATGCAAATTTGATTTATTAAACTGTATGACCATGGCTACACAAAAGGGCAAAAGGATAAAAAGAAGTTGCACAAGTAGCCTTAAAAGCAGCATTTCCTAATTCCCAAGTCCTTGAATGTCCATATAAACAGCACCTTTTAACATCTCCTCCCCTCCTTAGAAATTTCCAAGTGTTTTTAAAGAGGTCAGATTCATGTGTATATATATATATATTTTATATAGCTTGCAGCACTGTGGGGGGTTGAGATTTAGTCTTAATTTGCGCTGTTGAGAAATGCAAAATCAAACTGGAGAAACAGCTGACAAAAGGAGAGAGACTTCCAAGTGGAAAGACACGGAGCTGGGCAAGAATCCTGGTCCGATGCCCATCTACTCAACCATCTCTCACTAACTACAGCAAGAGGTTTCAGTCCTGTATGATGCTCCCAAAGTCCAGGATGAATTCCTGCCATGCCTCTCCCCTGCCATCCATCCCCTCTCTGTAATAAGTGTAAACTCAGTGTTTGTTTTCTCTGCTTCTTTACTGACTTCACCCTTTCACTTTCTTTTC
The DNA here is from genome assembly GCF_000703405.1 of Apaloderma vittatum. Classification (NCBI taxonomy): domain Eukaryota; kingdom Metazoa; phylum Chordata; class Aves; order Trogoniformes; family Trogonidae; genus Apaloderma; species Apaloderma vittatum. Next base: position 3,947 of record NW_009696247.1, on the reverse strand, counting down.
CCCAGATATCACACTCTCTCAATTTCAGTTTATTAAAACAAAACTCAACATCAACGTACTATTTCACCAAAGTGCTGGAGTAACTATTTCACCAAAGTGCTGGAGTAACTATTTCACCAAAGTGCTGGAGTAACACGTTCTGCATCAATAACTCTGTACAAGTCACAAAAATACACTTAAATCTATGTCAGCATATTAGAAGCCTTTCCAAGCATATCATCGTTGGCGATGTTTTCTCCATTTGCATTTTAAGATAATGCATTCTAACTGTGTAATAACCGGTATCATTTAGTAGCAGCACTGCCATCTACGGAAGCTGAGAGACAACCCCATCACTCACGGCTGGCACACCCTCACGGCCTGACTGTCCTCGTACTCCCCACGCCGGGCGGGACAGCTGGGAGCACATCAGACTCGGCGGGATTCCCACCCAGACAAGAGACTCTTCACCTGCTGGGTATGGTTTTAAAAACGACAGACAACTCTTTCACAGACCAAGTTTGTTCCAAATGAAACTACTAAGTGAGTGAGGTAATACGTTTTCATGCTTAAACACCCTTTGTTTTTCTTTGAAGAGGACCGTCTTCATGACAAAAACTCTCTAGAGCAAGGAGCAGCAGTGGAGAATTACCCTAACCCAGCCTCCCACAACAGCCTTGTACTTCCTAACTTGGGATACGGCGAGAGAGGAGTGTACAGCCTGGTCATCGTTAATTCCAGGCATCAGGAATAGCCCCAGCTGCACAGTGGAAGGCACTATCAACAAGAGGCAGCCAGGAGGAACCTCCCCCTGAGCTCTCACTTCTGAATGCCTTTCACCACAAAACCCCAACCTAACACTGAACATCAGGACCTCTGCCTTCCACCGACAAGTTACACCTGACAATTTCTTCTTGTACTGTTGCTACAGCTATAATCCAGTCTTACGAGAGACAATGATCAGCCATCTGCAGAGGAACCTCAGATCCCCCTCAGGCTTAGCTAGAATATGATTACGTGCAGGCAATCTCTTAAAAAACACAGAAGCACAAAATATCTTAACTCTCCTTAGAAAAGAAACTCGCATCTAGATGTGATCAAGGCAAAAAAAAAAAATCCAACATTCAAAATTCCAACACACTAAACAGAAACCATGTGATTCAGTGCACTTCCTACTTCAGGGTACAAAGCAAGGAACAATTAATTGCTGCATTCAGCATGAAATCTAACCACCGTCATTGCTGAACTGACACGAATTTCTTGGTCCACAGATGGACAGCTAAGTGTCTCTAGCGATTCCTCTGGTCTTTCAGTTACAAATTACTTGAAATGACATAAAATTAAAATAGTGGTAACACAAAATAGCAGCCACCGGATACAATATTACTCTAATAGTTAAAATAATTAAAGGACACATTTTGAAAGTAGGTGGCACCTGCTTAATAATATTGTTATCAGAACACCTGGATCTCTTCTAACTTCTCTTACTGGAAGAATTAAAAGTACTTCACAAACTATTAAGTTCAATTAGGTCATCCACACTGTTTGCGTGACTGTTGAAAACCTTCAAATCCAGGCTTCTTATTTAGATGGTTCCAAGTGGATTTGTTTTACATTTGACTACGGATATTCCATTCTGAAAATTCTAACTTTGTTGACCTAAACAAGAAATCACAGCCAAGACTACTACATACTCTTTCAAAAATCCAGAAACACCTAAGAATTCCTGTCTTCCTGTCCTATCCTTTGGGTGGGTTCTAAGTAGAAAGCATTGTCCCATGACCTGAGGTCCTCAACATTAATTAATGCAATTACAGCAGAGTTAGGTTTCATTCAAATTGACACTAACATGAAGAACATTAAAATTCATTATTACTAATGGAAGGAAATGGATGGTATTTCTGGTATTTTCAAAAACAATTCTGATGATTCTGACTTGGTCATGCAGATACATGATGCTCTGTGAAACTTCCAACTGGTTCACGGAACAGAAGTTACAGTAACGGGAACCCATAACGAATTACGAAACTCATGAATTTTTATTTTTAAATTAAAGATTTACCAGTTTCATCAGTCTGTGCTAACAACAGGGATGCTGGTGAAACTGAGAGGATAAAGAACAATCGTTCAAAAAATACAATCATTTTTACCTTGACAGAAGCAGCAACACATTTGAAGCTATCACAGTGCATTAATTAACACAGTAATTTCAGCACATACCTTACAACACAGAGAAACCAATAGAATAGTAATGGGTAAGGTTAGAAAATACTGGAATTAGAGCTGTCCTTGAAACAACACGTGCACAGAGTGCAGTCATCCCTGTCTAACAGTTACACATATACAGATCCTTCCGGGTCCAAGGACTATTTCCTCAAATGCAAGCAAAAAAGCCTTACAATTCCTGAAATTCTGTGGCTCATTTGTAGGCCACACTCTTAATGGAATAAGGCAGTTTTGAGCACACAAATATAGGTGAATGCAATTAAAGACTATTCTGTAAACTACACAGAAGTTAAACCTGACTCTGCATTATTCTTCAGCACTCTTCACTTGATTTTCCAGTGTCCATATACACAATTCTCCTTAAGTAACTTGGGGCATTCTGAGCATCGTTTTTTTCTTCCCACTCTGCATCCTAGAACTCACAAAACAAACTAAGCTTGAGAAGCTACATTCCTCCGTCACAGGGCTGACCAGAATCACCAGGTCAGAACTGAGGAGGTGAAAACGTGGCGTGTGCGTACCTACGAGCAGCAAGACAACCATGAAGTAAACACACTAACCTGGGATGCATCAGGCAGGGCATCACTCACCAAGATAAAGCTGCAGTAGTAGTGCTGTACGTGTAACAGAAAACATGTTCCTGATTACACCTCCAAAGAAAGAGGAAAGCAAAACATCTCTTCTCACTTGAAGGTAAGGATGGCTAAATAAGCTTGATAGAAGCACCTACTGCACTTTGTCAGCTCTTGTATCTGCTGTACCCAACACTAAAAATGCCTTGTCCACCTCTTAATACCTTAACAGTACTGTCTGTATTAAAAATAAGTGTTTATAAAGTGTTTTTAACACCAATACACTGACTTGCAGACCAGAAGAGGCAACCCAAGTGGAAATGTTTTTCTGGGTACAGTCCCAGTGAAAAATACTGTTTTGATACTTGCAAATGTGAACAAACCTTGGGAGGGCATTTAAGACAGGTGCCATGAAGAAATTAGATGACTGAGGCCACAGACGAGAACATCTGGAGCTTTTGGCAACTATCCACAAACCAAGCTCCCATAAAGTACATAAAAATGTAAAGTTTTCAAAAGTTTCTGTGTCAATCAGCTCAAAACAGCAGAAGACAAACAAGACAACTCCTTGTCTACATGGTTATGCTCACGCTTTGACTCTGACTAGAAAGCTGCTACTCCCCCTCCATTGGCAAAACAAACTAACTTGCACGTCTGTATTAAACAAACTTAAATTCTATTTTAGGGCCAAACAGGATTGTACAGCTTATAGCAACCACAAAAGTTATACAGATGTATAGAAACTTTGTCCTAGCACCAATCCAGTGACAACTTTCTAAATATTCTGGTAGATCGAGCTGTACCTTCCAAAATTCCACAAGAAGTGGATGAACTTAAGTTACAGGTAATACCAGTTTTCATACATATCCTCAAAAGCCTCAGTGTCTCTGGCTTTTTGATGCCACCATGTCATTACCGATCTGAATCTCCACCCCAGATCCACCCACCGAACTGAAAACTAACGCACACAAAGAAAGTCCAGCGCTCAGATCCAGTCAGACACAGGAATCACTCAATTTGTTCTTATCTTTTCACTGACAATTGGGTAGCCAGCCAGCCAGACTCCAGGTTGCTCATCACCTTCCAAGCACAACCAGTAGCTCAGCGCACAGGCAGCAGCAGAGGAGAGGCCTAAAATGCCAAAGCGAGGCTCAGGCCTCCACCCGCCCG
>NW_009696246.1:26183-46289 GCF_000703405.1 Apaloderma vittatum | reverse complement strand
GGCTGCCAGCCAGGGTTAAACCACGACAAGGGGATTGCAGATTGCCTCAACAAAACTGCCAAGAAATTATAATTAGGAACAACCTGTTTCTCACAGGGTGCCTGGCCCTAGAAACAGTCTCAGAACCCATCTTGTCCACATAGTGTATCAGTTGCTCACTTGGCTGATCCTTACCGGATAGGGATGAGAAGACTCCTCTTTACAGCTTAGATGTAGTCAAGTGGAGATCACAGATACCCTCACAGTGAGGAGCACCAGTGGAAGGATGAGGTGGTCAACTAGCTGGTCTGGCTGTGTCTGGTATGGAAAACCTCCAGAGTTAGGGCCTTTGGAAGAGTGCAGGGAAGCTCTGACTGTTGAGCTCCAAAGGGGAAGGCCTTTTCATTTGCCTCTAGAAACCGTATTAGGATAGCTATAAAAACTGATTATCTATCAGGTGTATTCTTAAAAGCTAAGCACAGTACCTCTGATTGCAAGGAATGAAGATCCCTGGTATACTGGGGAAAACCAGAACATGTCATGAGCAGCACTAAGGAAGCCTTGTGAGGACTGATGTTTCCTGACCCCTGGAATACATTGGCCATGTCTACATGAAACAGACGTGGTACAATGCGAGTGGATCTGGAGAGCAAAACAGTTGATGCTGTGCACCTGATGACGACATCCAGGCATGCTGAAAGGGTTTACCATGAAGTAACTGCAGGCTGGTACGCTGGATTGTCTCAAAAGTGTTAGGCATGCTCCTGAATCACATCTCTTGGCTTACTTTCCACTGAGAGTAATTTAGGTCATGCACTTTAAGACTGCCTAGTCATGTCTTTAGTGGGGAGATCAGGAGGTTTGTTTTGAAACATCACTTCTGAATGGAATGAAAATACTACTGTCGATGGAGCCATTGAATTGTTAAGAATCATGATCATAGAATCATAGAAAGTTAGGGATTGGAAGGGACCTCTAGAGATCATCTAGTCCAATTCCCTTCCAGAGCACAATCCCCTAGGGCAGACACACAGGAACGCATCCAGGCAAGTTTTGAAAGTCTCCAGAGAAGGAAACTCCACAACCTCCCTGGGCAGCCTGTTCCAGTGCTCCGTCACCCTCACAGTGAAACAGTTTCTCCTCATGTTGAGGTGGAACTTCCTGCGTTCTAGCTTATACCCATTATTCCTTGTCCTATTACTAGGCACCACTGTGAAGAGACTGGCACCTTCCTCTTGACACCCACTCCTCAGATATTTATATACATTAATAAGATCCTCTATCAGCCTTCTCTTTTCAAGATTAACAGCCCCAGTTCTCTCAGTCTTTCTTCACAGGAGAGATGTTCAAGTCCCTTTATCACCCTTCTAACTCTCCTTTGTACTCTCTCCAGTAGGTCCCTGTCTCTCTTGAATTGGGAAGCCCAAAACTGGACACAGTATTCCAGGTGTGGTCTCACCAGGGCAGAGTCAAGGGGGAGGAGAACCTCCCTTGACCTGCTGGATGCACTTTGCTTAATGCACCCCAGGATCCCATTGGCCCTCTTGGCCACAAGGGCACATCGCTGTCCCACGGACAACTTACTGCCCACTGGGACTCCAAGGTCTTTCTCCACGGGGCTGCTTTCCTGCAGTGCAACCCCTAATCTGTACTGGTGCTTGGCTTTGCTCCTCCCCAGATGCAGGACTCTACACTTGTCTTTATTGAACTTTATGAGGGTCACCTTTGCCCAGATCTCTAGCCTATCTATGATCTATAGAACAAGCTAGTATCTGTACTATTTTGCCAGTGTCTTCTTCAACTTTCTCCTTTTTAGGGTGTTACTGCATCCCTCTGGAATTATGAGGGCTAGAAGGAAACAGATTTGCTCTAGAAGGAAAGCCATCACGTCTCTCAATTTTCCCCACGTCTTCACCCATTTCTCAATGCATGTCCCATCTGTTAGAGTGGCAGGAGATCTGATGTTTTGTTCTTACATATTAATGAAAAGGGGCAGCAGGATAGTCCTGAGAAGTAGTGAATTCCTCACTAAGAGAAAAGCTGCAGCATTATAGCACATCTTACTAGACACTGGAGAATCTGTAACAGGCCACATCCCTGAAATGCCCCAGCTGAAGGAAAAGTTTTAGGTGATATTTTCTCACCAAAAATCAAAAAGCCATAACTAATTATTTCTATAGAAATACAGACAAGGGAGGAAGAAGAAAGAGCAAAACTGATGTGACAGAGAGAACCACACAAACACATAAATCGACTTGTGCCAAGCAGCGTATCGTCAGTTTTGGCTCCGGTTAGTTGTAAGTCATCAGGATTCTCCTCTCATTTACACAGTTTTACACATCCACCTCCTGCAGATTCACTCTCACAGAGACACAAACCAGAACCAAAACTACCTAGAATCAGCTGATACATTCATACTCTTACACCACCTCAATGACCTAAATGTAAATCTGATTTTGTATTACGGCTGCCATTTTCAAGCAAGATCTGAAAACACTGTAGTAAATGCCACTGAAAGAGTTTCAGACAGTAATCTGCTTTCCAGTGCCTCTTAGCTTCCAGACCCAACAATGATTTTAGAGACAGATGATTAATTTTCTTAACAGGAACAGATCTTGCTGGGGTTTAATGCATGAATGATATATAGTAAAGAATGAAGGCACATGCTAATGTTGACCTAGCAGAATACATCTGTATCCATTTGTAAGGTTACAGAACCATCTTCAGAGCTTGAGAGCAGTTTTCATAGAAAGCCAACTAACGATGATGACAGTTAATCCCCATGTTTTATTTTTACCAATATTATTTACAACTCTGAATATGGATAGATCACAGCGATCAGCTCCCAGTAACGCTATCGAGGATGTTGTTCCAGGAACAGAGCTTGTCTGTTAGTGCCAATTAGACAAGTCAAATACAAGTCAAGTTCTTTAAAAACAGTCATGACAATAACAGACGAAAGGTAGATAAATTAATACATTGGTGACAGGAAGAATTAGGCTCTTGATCTGGAGCTGAATAAGCAATAGAATTAAAAAGAAAATTTATTTGCAATATCCGTCATGCCACACGGACAGTATAAGCAGAAGTAAATCTTAAAAGGCTGTAAATTCCATCTGATGGATGAAGTTAGATTTAGTCTTTCAGCTGAATATTTCATGAGTGGGTTTTTCATTTCAAATACTCCAGTGCAACAATTACAATCTTAACACACTCACCACTTTCTACCTGTATTGTTCTGGTCCCCATTAATAAACCTTCTCTACTATCACTATTGTCCCACGCTCTTATGAGCAAGTGGATAAGCTCACGAGGAATTCCAGTTTCTTAAACTTACTACAGTATTCCTCAATGACAATACAAAATATTGCAGAGTCAGTAGTGTCAAGCACAGAGCCCTGCTGCTGCCACAGGTTCGGACGTGCCCACACGTACTCTGAGAGCGCCCTGGAATTCAGCAGTGACCACAGGGTGCCACATCCAATGCGGTACCTTATTCTGGCATGGCACAATGTTTATTTTTAACTACAGTGAAAGGGGTGCATATAAATATGTGTGTGCTCGTTCAATCCTTTCTAACGAACTCCTTCAAAGTTGGATAAGGCCTTCAGCAAATTGACTTTCTAGATTTCTCTCTCAGATTTACTAACTTTGCACTGGAAACAAGAATTAAAAACGTCCTTCCCGTCTATTTCATATATCCTATAATGTTCAAAGTTACTATTTAATAGGCTCATCATGAATTCTCTCTGATGGCTTAGATAGTTTTGCAAGATGTCTTTTACTTTATTAATGGCAAATTTCAACCCTAAGACATCAGAAATTTAAAAGAACTTCTGGATAAATCAAGTGCAAACAGTGCTTAAAGAGTCAGGGTTTTTCTTCATCTCTCACACATGGTCTGCGAATTCATTAGCACAGCAGAGAATGAACATATCTGAAGATTCTCATGAGCACTAATATACAAGATTACCCAGACTGGTAGTCTTCTAGATGCAGAAGTTAGAATTAAAATGAATTTCTAGAAGAATAACATATTAAAAAAAAAATCTAGACAACTTTTTTTCACAATGTAACATATTTCTGAAGAAACGGAAGTTGTCTTCGGTTTTCAAACTTCAATCATTCAAAAATCTGCACCTGTAAAATCACAGCTTTTCTGTGTAGTCAAACTATTTCACTTACCTGTCCACGTGTGCAGAAATGTTACACAGCGAAGCTACCACCCACAAGACTTTACTCAGTCCCAATGACACTTTTGGGAAAACTCATACTGAATTCAGGATCTGCATTTCACTGCAAATATATTGGATTTATGCTTAAGGCCTCCAAGTTTCTGCAATAGATTCTTTTGTATTTGCCCAGGGGGGAAGGTTATCTAAGATAAACAATAAATAAGTAGTTCAATCAGTGTGATGTTCCTGTTGCTTTTTTTTCATTCTAGACTTCTGGTGAAATCACGCAATGATTTTGTGAGACCATGGTAGGATTGTCAGCACTTAGTGTTGTGCATATTAGATCAAAATCAGATCAAAAATAACCTACTTTAGTTTAAATTCATACTGTCTACTCAAATCTATTAAAGCATCATTAATGGTTTACTCTGAAAGATGCACCTTTGATCAAGTACCTTCCATCACTTCCATCACCAATATGCTTCCATCACTCTCAGTCTGTGCTACATCAGGTAGCGCCCATCGTATTAGCCAATGTAAAGCCTCGAGAGAAGCCAAGAGCTAATACAAACCCTGTATAGCATGATCTGGCACCTTCTGGTCTCAGTCCTGCTGCATGGTCCACCATGTATCAGTCCAGCTTTCATGATCACAGACTCAGTACCTGAGCTATACATTTGCATTGTAAAAAAACGTGGTTACAAACCAGCACTCAGCCAGCTGCATTCATGTCATCTTGGCATTCGTGCAGGCAGCATCCAAACCCCACGTTTCAATCCCTGATGATGGCCGGCACTACAGAAGCCCTCTCTCTGCAAACTACCTCCCTCTGGCATTTGAGCCCAACTGTTTACTTCCTTTGATTTTGTGTTGGTAATCCAAAGAGACAGGTTCCATGAGAATTTATTCGAGTGCAGTATTTTTGAAAGGTTGTGGGTTATCTAAGGTGCAAAGCGTACAAGTTATGTGAAAATACTGTAATTCTGTTTATCAGACCTGACACATTAACTACTATTTGCTAAGTGCTTTTGCAAGAGAGTACTGAACACCTCTGCTTATACACATCAGTTAATTCAGGAGTGAAAAGCGGCTATCTTCAGAGTGATAAGGCAGCCACCCAAAACACTGTTTTGTGCCACCATTATAATCTAACAGCATTTGTAAAGACTGAAGCGAAGAAACAAACAGCAAAGCTGCAGGGAGTTGAGATTGGTTTTTAGCCTAGTACTGGGCTCCCACTTTAAGGCAATCTGCTATTGCAGAGCTGGAATTATCAGAGTTGAAAGTCAAGGTGTCACTTAACAGATGACACTTCCTACTACTCTAAAAATGCTGGATGGTTCCAAGAGCAAATTTTATAGTCATCTCAGTTGCCATTCCCTGAGGTTCTCTATCCACCCACTAGTGAGGAACAAAAACTGAAGAAGCAGATAGCTCAAACTGCCAAAGTTAGGAAAGAAATACCATAAAAGTGCCCAAAGGAAAGTGGCTTGAAGTGCTTTATCTGCAAAACCATTGAGAGAATTTCCTAACCAGCTGGAGTTATGTGAACTACTTTGTAAATCGCTTTGCTTTGTTGCTTACGATCTTTATCACTTGTCTGAATGATCACTTTACAGCTTCCCAACAAATTAAACCTTCTTAAAGGCGCTTTTTCCAAAAAATGTGACAGCATACACATTGTCTCAATATGAAACAATATGGGAATAGTGTAATTTCTAGTACCAATATTGGACAAGATACAATCAGTATTTACCCTTCTCAATTCTACAAGATGTACAAAAGATTTGGGAAGCGAGCACTTCCTTCTGAGATTTCCTTTGCATTTTACCTCAAACTGGCATGAAAGGACAACTCATCCACTACACTCTTGCAACCCTGAGGACTGCTAGCACAATGTCTGCTTAACCTATGGCGTTAAGTGTCAAGCTGTCCAGTGGCATGCGGCTTCCAGGAACCCACTTGTTTCACTTAACAGTACAGACAGACATTGCTAAAGAATGCACCAGTTTGAAAGTAGAGCCAGGAGTAAGAAAACAAGCAGGACGACTAAGTCTGATTCAGCAGTAAGTTCTCTATCTGGACATGTTTATTATTTTTATTTTCTGTAGCTGTCTATGTCTCATCATGGACCTTGTGGAGGTCTCGGCATCATGAGTAGCCAGTGTGGATCTCCCCCAAAGTACTTATCACTTGCCATCATTACACATGGCAATATTCAGCACTTTGTCTTAGCAGAATCTGATCTCATGCTTCTGTGAGCATGTGAAAACATAGAGAATCAACAAATGACACCTCTCTACCAACAGAGGATACCACCTAGGCTTTAACCTGTCTCAGTGAACAATTCTCAGTGTGAGGACTCTCTAACCTCACGCAGAGCCCTGCTGCTAATGTCAAAATGTCACATGCTACTCCTCAATTAGTCCTCTTATACAAAGTACTGCAAGAGAAAGCAATGGAAGAATAGCTTTAAGCCAGAGCAACTTGTATTTGAATGGTCTGTGAAATGAAGATGATCATCAGTATTACATGAGACAGGTGAAAAACTGCCTGAGGTACCATGGTGCTCCCAGTGTGTTCCTACAATACAGGTGGTTACAATGCAAATAGAATAACTTTGAAAGTGTATGAGGGGGAATACCAGAATGAATTAATATAAGCAAATGAGTAATCTCTGAGTCTACTGGACTTTGTTTTGGTGTTGAGGCCCTACTAAACTGAGTCAACTCTTTCACTTCTGAATTTGCTCAAGGGTAATCAAGAACATAGATAAAGATCCCAGTCTGCAACTATTTCTATAGTTTTAGTTCACTATTTCAGATTTTTTCAAGCTTAGCACCTAAAACAAATTAGATATGTCATCCAACTAAAAAAAAAAAAAAGAACATCTGTCTTCCGTTTACGCGTACTGACAGAGAACCTTAGGAAAGAATCACCCTTCTGAAATAATTATTGCCTAAAATAATTTTTTTGGGGAAAGCAACTAATGACTGATCTATTTAATGAAATGGCTGTGATTCCTCAATAGTCTCTCTTCTCCATCCAATATCCTCACTTCACATATTGACACCCATCAGTGAAAAGGGTGAAAAGAAGAATGGCTACCACCACAATTCATCTAGAATTGGCAATCTTCCTTCTCCCCTTGTTCCATACAGGGACAAAGGTGAAGAAAATCAGGCTTAGGGTCTTCTGTGCAACAAGAACCCAACGTGGGTTTTCAGTAACAAAACCAAGACTTCAGACCAGCTGATACGCACAGACTGCAACACAAAGGCATGCAGTTAAACACCACCGTACCAGCTGAGGAGAACGCAGAAGGAGAACACGCTGAGTGACAGCTCAGCTGGTTTAGACCCCTTAGCTACTAACAGGCTAACAACAGAAGCAGTGTGCTTGCACGCAATCAGGAAAACCAGGGTCAGAACTGAGAAGCTTCAAGCCAGCTGTGCTCTTTTGCTTTCTGACACTCATAATTAGGCCATTACATCGTTTCTCCTCTTCTCGCTGCCAAACTGGAAAACAAATGCCAGCCTGCAAACACATGGCCTGAGGAGAAGACACCCATGACATTGTATCAGGGCCACATTCTTGTTTGTTATTTTATCCTCCAGCTGTGCAAAAGGACCTCAAAGTGAGAACAAATTACATTGGCGTGGGGTTGTCTTTGTCAAGAGAAGACTTCTGAGCAGTACTGAGTGCTTCTAAGATACCTGTTTCCAGCCTCCATCAGCACAGCTGCTACATCCCTCTTCTGATGAGGATAGCTAACTCCAGCTGATACAGAATGGTGGAACCACATTCATATCCTGTGTCCTCTTTTGGGAGTCAACTCCTGGCATCCAGACTCGCTGCCAGCTCCCACAATCCCATGTACTTGAGTGTGACACACATACAGCAAGTTTCCCTTTCATGCCTGTCTGCCTCTAGACCTGTACCTTACACACTTCAGTGAAAGATCTCTGCCAACTCTGTGATCCTCTATGTCAGTTCCAGCTCCTCGGCTTGACCTGGGACCCCTCAGCGAGATACATCTGATGCTTGGAGCCATGGAGACCTTATGGCTTGGTGGGCGCCTGACAACAGGGCCTTCCACTTAATTAAATCCTGTTAGAGGGCACTTTTCTCAGAGTAGTTTCAAAATTACCTCCCCTTTGCTCCTGGCCCATAATCTTCCCCATGCAGGCTCACCTGTCGCATAACCTGATGTGGTACCTAGTTTCTTGACCATCCTCCTCCAGGTAGGAATATTCAGTGACATTTCTGCTTTTTTTCGCCACTCACACTTTGATGTCTATGCAGTTTGACCTAATTATCCCTAAACTACTTTACAATTTGCATTTGAATTTGGATACATTTATTTAGTCTATTTAGTTTATTCTTCCTTGCAGTGGAGATACTGGTCTGACAGAGAATGCCAGTAAATCACACTCATTACATCAGGCTCCTTTAATGTCAAAGAGATTCCTTATTCTTTTATGCCTGTTGCCATTTTGCGTGTAATTTAAAAACAGCAGGCAGCAACTGAACTCTCAGATCTCATTAATACCTACTAAGCCCTTCCAAAAAGAAGTGGCAGACTAGAGAGTATTTCTTCAAGGTGATGGGCAAATGTGCCAAAGTTGCCTTTAATTTATATTGCCACTGACACTTTTCGATCACATAGATTCTTTTTATTTGCATGCTGTGCTTGTTCTGCTTTATATAGTGTCTCCTCTCTATGTAGGAACACTGTGACAATCTAGATGCAGCCTTTCACGCTATCCAAGTTTATTTTTCAATTCTGTTTTATGCCTGCCTTCAATAATTAACAACTTCATAAATTACATCCACAAAATAACACCCATACTGAAATTTTTCATGTATCATTCATCTTCGTAGCTAATTAAGCCGTTCACATTAAGACAAGAAGTCATGAAATACATCAGGCATAGTTAGGTCAACTACTATCTAGCCAAAAATAGAATTAAAAAAAAAAAAAGAGAGAAAAATGAGGGATACTGCCAGAGTAATTTCCATGTTTTAAGAGAAGTCTCAGCTCAACATTCAAACTGCTTACCTCTCCTTGCCAGACTGGGTTAACAGTATTACACATGATCTTAGATCTCTTCTCCTGCCCATGGTGAGGAAGTGCTGGGAAGATGCTGTGTTTTCCAGGCTGGATGGAAATCTTCAGGTAAGGATCTGGATTGAAGAACATTCCTTTCTTCAGACCAAAAGCCTGGAAGTCTGAAAGAAGGTAAATAACCTGGTTATTTTTCACATTCCAGGTAGCTCTGAGATGTTAGGAAAAGTAAAGAATTCAAATAACATGGCAGGAATATGAGAGAACTCACTGTTTCTTGTGAGGTGATGTAAAGTCAAACCATAACGATCCTGTGATTTAGGATTTATAAATGATTATATAATGAAATTGCAAATTTTAGAACCTGATTGTTCAGAGTGATCTGGCTTCGAAATAAATATTTATGCAACTCAATTTAATCAATATGCTGATTATTTTAAGGAGCTAAGCACTTGCTCAGACTGACTCCAAAGAGTCAGACTGACACAAAGTCCATTATGATTTGTCCCTATGAAGCCAATGAAATGCAAATAAATCTACTGGTATATGCTGAATTTTGTCTCAACAGCTAAAAACTAAGGTCTCCAGACTTCCCATTTTCCAGATGTATTTCTAAGCTTTCTTTGGAAAGTATAAGGACTTACTCCTATTATCAAGTTCAGTAGCAAATTCTCCTCCTCCGTTTAAAGCTTTATTTCACATAGGGCTATAAGCACTGAACTGCATTCTGCCTACTTTCTCTTGCTGTATTGAAAAGATATAAAATATTAGTCAAGATAGTTTCCAAAACTGCTTAGATGTATACCTAAACATTCGATTAAAAAACATATTTTTAATTTTAGGCAAATTTTGGAAACACTAATTTTCATGATCTTTTAATTCTTTTCTGATTAAAACCCCAATTATTCTAGCAGGTTGCAGAAGACCACGTAAAACCCTCCAGGCAGATATTTTGAATTAATCTGAAAATTATACACATTCCACATCAAGATCAGATTTTTTTCCAGAAAATGACTATATCATGAACAGGGATAAGATTGATCCAGATTCACTCATTTGTATTTTGCTTCCTTAACATATGGTAATAGCCAACACAACAAAATGTGCATGTTAAAAAGAACCATTTTGTTCTGTTTGGTTTTAATCACCTACTCCAGCACAAATTCATGTCACAAATATTCAAAAGCTGTTGGACAGATGGTCTCGAAATGGACTGTATTTGACGAATCTCGTTCTTGTGATGTTCACTAACAATTAATAAAAAATAGAAGATATTACTACCAATAACCTATTTGAAAGTACTCTGCTGCCAGTATGGACTACTATGGTTCTAGCAATACTACTACACAAAGAAAATTATCTGTTTCAGACTGATAATGCTGGATTTTTTTTTTCTGAATACACATACCTACCTCTATGTAAGCAGCATGTATCACATCTATCAGTCTGCTGAAATCCTATTCGGCAAACTCCTTTGCTTTGGAAATTGTACTGTAAGAAATACATTCCAGAAATAGGAGCCAAGATTGCCAAAGCACTATGAATGGCAAGGCCCAGCAGAGTAATAGTGTTAGGCTGCTAACACATGAGAGGAGAGAAAGACCTCTGGGAACTTATTTTCGTTCTCTCTGATGTTTCCTCAAAAGATTCTGAAACTGAAATATTTATTGCTGTATACGCTCCTGATTTTTTTCCCTTCAAAGAAGCACTATCTCTGGGTACCACTGTGCAAAGAAATGGTCTATTGACAGGCAGAAAATAAAATAACTAGCACTCAATTAGGTATACTTACATATTATGTATTATAAGCAATATACATCTTATGATGACCTACTACCTTCTTTCCAGTTATGGGAATTAAGCATAGTCATGAAGGTGAAGGTCCTTCTAACCTCCATTAGTAGCCTAATTTTTGTATTGGATGAGAAAAAATAATTCAGCTAAGCACAAAATAGGAAATTCTATTTGTGCCATTTTCTTGCTTAAAATGCATAATACAACAAATTTTGTAAAAATGTCAGTTAGAAACTTCAATTTTTAATGTCCAAAGCACGCATGGGGATAGCAGAAATAGCTATTCAAGGACAAATACCCTAGTTATATCTCTCCACAAATTCTCAGCATCATGGAAAACAGAGCATGAAAAATGCAAAAGCTGTGAATATAACTACATGAGCATTTGCAGATATCCAGAAGTCCGTTTAATTTGAAATGGAACCTATGGATGCTGTAACTTCCTGTAACTTGCTTGTAACTTGTGGGTATCCTGGGGTGTATTAGAAGGGTGGGGTGTATTAGAAGGGAAGTAGCTAGTAGGTCAAGAGAGGTCCTCCTCCCCCTCTACTCTCCCCTGGTGAGGCCACATCTGGAATATTGTGTCCAGTTCTGGGCCCCTCAGCTCCAGAGAGACAGGGGACTGCTTGAGAGAGTCCAGCGCAGAGCCACAAAGATGATGAAGGGAGTGGAGCATCTCCCTGATGAGGAAAGGCTGAAGGAGCTGGGTCTCCTTAGCTTGGAGAAGAGGAGGCTGAGGGGTGACCTCATTAATGTTTACAAATGTGTAGAGTGTGAGTGTCAGGAGGACAGAGTCAGGCTCTTCTCAGTGATGTCCAATAATAGGACAAGGGACAATGGGTGCAAGCTGGAGCACAGGAGGTTCCACCCCAACATCAGAAAAAACCTTTTCACTGTGAGGGTGACAGAGCCCTAGATGGTCTTTCGAGGTCCTTTCCAATTCCTAACATTCTGTGATTCTGTGTAACCATCAGCTCAGGTACACTCTTACAACTGCTGTAACATGCCAACGGAAGCATCCCAGCTATTCTGCTTCCCTAAATGAAACTACTTCTCTCTTATGTGTGTTGTCTTCAGAAAAACATTCTGAAGATATTAAATATTTAAGTGATGGTTTGAGGTTAACTGAATTTAAATCTTTGGTGAAACCAATGAATTCCAGAAGACTTGGATGTGTCTTGCTGTACACTGTACTTTTACAGTGCATTTCCTGGAGGCATATGAGGAAATGTTACCAAGATATCTCATCTATGCTTGGCAAAAGCATATTTTCATCAAGTCTCTTAAAAAAAGTTATTAATATATCATACGTCAGTTTCCCACTTACTCATAAATCACATCTGAGTGTGAAAGAGGTTATATACATCTATCAGTTTAATGATGTCAGGCCATCTCTCATGAAAGATGACAGAAGGAAGGCATCCAGCTGGAGACACAGCAACCACAGACTCTTTCACTGCTGCAGACTTCCAGTAATTGAAGTACACGCATTCTAATCCAGCCAGGCTCACTTCACTGGAGAAAAAAGGCTTCTTGCTGCCGCCCTCAGGTGAATTATGCATTTGTTCCAACTTCGGGGCTTTGCTTCCATACACACTGATCTCTGGGTGTCAGGACAAGAACTAACGAAATTTTGCGCTAGGTCACCTGCATGCATATATCCCCTGTCCCTGACATGGGCCATAGACTTTCCTGTCTGCCTTGTACAGGATCATTCTGCAAGTCCATTTTCCACGTATCATCAGTCTTTGAAGCACTGATGACTGGTCAGCGACGGAGATTCTATTTTTGTGGCAATCCAGAAACTAACATGTATTTATTGGCAAAACATGGAACCAGGAGGGGATCTCAATTCGAAAAGACACACTTCAAACATATCTGTGTTTTACCATGTTTGATTTTGCTACACTACAAGTGACTAAGCTTTCGAAAAGTCAGGGGAGAGGTATGATTTGGATGTGCAAGTCACATTTTCTCATGCTCAGCAAGGAGATTCTCTGATGGTAATGATCAGCAAAATTATTGTAAAGGTGGTAGTTTCCTGCAGACATAGTGGAGTACTGGTACAGACCCATGCTTCATGTAGGAGCATGACAGGAAAGGAGGGAGAATCAGGGCCAAAAACAAGAGTCTGGAGCAGTCTGTTTTCTAAATTACGTTTAGTCTGGTTATCAGTCTGTCAGTAATAAGTTAAAGAAGGTAGAAGCTGTTCTCCCCAAAAGATGAGAAGCTTCTGCCAACAGCTATGGAAGAACTTTCCTACAAGTATTACACAAGGCTATTCTGCGCAGTTTATTGATGTGTCTCAAGAAGACTCAGTCCACCTAGTCTCTTGATGGTGCACATTTTATTCCACTGAAGTAGACAGAGTCTACAAACCAGGAGAAGGGTCAAAGACTAATGGGTAGTGGAGCTCCTAGTTTTGAGAAACTGTTATTGATATTCCACTAGAGTTGGCAAATTCCTTCTAATAAAGGCCGATAAATACTGAATGTCCTTCATGTTTCCAAGCACTAGGTAACTAATGACAATAGATGTCTTGCAGCTAGCTATACAGACACTTGTGGGAGAGCCCTGGAAATTCTATGGTCAACTCACTGAATTCACATTGTTTTTAATTTAGCATACGAGCCTCATGTTCTGCCCCTGTACTCAGCACTGTACTCAACTCAGTACTGAGCCCCTGTGCTCAGCACTGGTGAGGCCTCATCTTGAGCCCTGGGCCCCTCACTTCAAGAAAGACCTTGAGGTGCTGAGTGGGTCCAGAGGAGAGCAACGAGGCTGGGGAAGGGACTGGAGGGAAAGTTCTATGAGGAGAGGCTGAGGGAGCGTGCGGTGTTTAGTCTGGAGGAGACTCAGGGCGGACCTTCTCACTCTCTACAACTGCCTGAAGGGGGGTTGCAGTCAGGTGGGGGTCGGGCTCTTCTCTCGGGCAACCAGCGACTGAACAAGAGGGCACAGCCTGAAACTGCGTCAGAGAAGGTTTAGGTCAGATCTCAGGAAGCACTTCCTCAGGGAGAGGGTGCTCAGGCACTGGGATGCACTGCCCAGGGAAGTGGTGGAGTCACCATTGCTGGAGGTATTTAAGGAGAGGCTGGATGTGGCACTTAGTGCCGTGGTCTGGCCACTGCGAAGGTGTTGGGTCATAGGCTGGGCCTGATGATCTCAGAGGTCTTTTC
Source organism: Apaloderma vittatum (assembly GCF_000703405.1). Classification (NCBI taxonomy): domain Eukaryota; kingdom Metazoa; phylum Chordata; class Aves; order Trogoniformes; family Trogonidae; genus Apaloderma; species Apaloderma vittatum. The sequence goes on along the minus strand of NW_009696246.1, from coordinate 32,094 downwards.
CAGCCTCAGCAAGTCTGTGATTCTGCGATTCTCAGAACCAGGAAATGACACATATCCCTCATGTGCCACCTGATCCTCTGAGAAGACGAAGACATCCTGAATTAGGCCAAACTTGCCCGGAACATATCTAAAAGCATAATTAATGAAGTACTGAAGTTACCAGGACACTGGAAAGGTCAATGGGTCACTGGAAAGATCACAGTCAATTTAGATTGCGATTTAGGTTGATGAATACCAAAAGAGAATGTTATCTCTCTCTGATCTGCACAGTAATGGCAGAAAGTAAAAATACTGTCATCTTACGGAGATCCTGATAATTCACATACCAAGGCACAATAAACCATCTTCACAATCCATCACCACAAGAGAGCTGCTAATCAGGATGTTAACAGCCAGCTCCAACACTTCCCTTCAGTCTTCCTTTGCAAATTCCCAACGTGCTGTCAGCTCCAGTTCTGACACTGAAAAAATGTCCCTGAACAGGACTGGTATCTGGGTTTACTACCAATGAGGTAATTAATAACTGCCAGGGTGCTAATACGTGAGTGTTTCTTTTGCAGGGTGTGCTTTGTAGACCTTAACCAGAACCAGCAGGACCTATCTTAGAGGGCAGCAGTTCATATACTGAGCTACCTACGACATAGCGGTAGCTTCAAATGAAGGAACAACAAAACTCTGCTTGCTCAAGATTCAACAGGACGCACGTAAGTACTGACTTTCAGGTATATGCTTTTAAACCAACAGAAATTATTTTGGCTTCTAGTAGTGTAATAACATGTCAACAGTAAGAGCACAGTAATATTGTGTCAGTTTGGAAATGCCAATGACTCATGCAGCAGTATATGACACTAAAATTTATCATATGGAAAGTGAGCACGGATTCACCGAAGTACTGCATCTGGTATTAGATTTCAAGAAACAAAAACTAAGGAATTTTAGAAATCAAACAGTAACGTGCAGTGATAAGAAGTCTTAAAATCCAACATGGCAAAGTAATGCAGGGCAACTGAGAAAGACGCTACGTAACGTACAATAGATTGCAACTTGACCAGCTACTGAACAAGATTCTGCAACTGGTGATATGCAAGATGTTAAATCAGATAATTCAAGTGGTTCTTTCTGCTCTCAGAAGTCTACAGATCTATGGACAGACTCCATCTACCTTTTCAAAAGGAATGTAAGAAAAATAATTGGCTGGTATAGTTGCACAAGGAGGTGTTCAAAGATCTGAGATTTAAATAAAGATTACTAAGTGGAGCAGATAAGCAAAACATTTCTGTCATATGAGGTCTCAGGTAAAATATTAAAGAGTGTGGAGAAAATTTTTTTTTCCAGATGGAAATGATACAAGGGAAAATGAAAGGGATTATCATTTGTGTAAGGAAGGGGCAGCAGAGGTATCAGGAAGAAAAGAGGCCTATTAATAAATGAAAAGGAGTAGAGAAATTCGTTATTCAAAAACAGGTGAAAGACAGGCTACCTTTTAAATTGTCTTCATCAAGAAGGAAAACACAGAAAAAGCCTGAACAGCTAAGGTGAACAGCTTAACACAGCAACAGGGAGGTTTTTTATCACTGCAAGCAATTAACCACTGGAACGAAGTACCAGCTCTTGGTATGCTGAGATGCAGGCTAATGCCCACCTGTAAGATATGTCTGAGCCAAACTGACACGAAGCTCTGCATCACAGAGCAGCGCAGCCTGTTACACAGGGTGATGGAGTAGTTCAGTTCAAAGCCTTTGAGGCCTTTAAAACTGTTAGTCTAGAGCACTGCAGTACTTAGTAGACACAAGTGGACTGGAGGTGGTAGAAAGTAACCTCCCCTTCATGCAAACTCTGACCAGTAAGTCAAAGCTGAGTGATTAGAAACTCAGGTTTATAGAGAGCACAAGTGAGCTTGAGCTGGGGAGAACAGAAGAAGAGGCAGGTTTATGGCATTACAAACACCCAAAATTTAGTGGGTAGAACTCCTGTTTTAAGATCAGTCACTAGGATTTCCAAAAAATGGTTAGAAGATAAAGTGTATTATATATCTGCATTCTGATCAAGCATTTCATGGTAATTACCATTGTCAAAATAACCCTTAGCAGATCTAGTACTGTTTTCAGCTATGATTTATAATGTGACTTCTATAAACTTCTATAAAGTGACAACCAGTATTATCTGAATATCTCGTCTGAAAGCCATACAAAGCTAACACCATTTCTCAGAGAGGTGTGATGAGAATAAATGCCTGAATGCTTGTGAAATATTCAGATCTACTCGCTATTTGTTCCATAAAAGCACTTATAAATAAAGAGTGTGCAAACACATGAGATATGTGAAATACTAAAGCCTGAAAAAAAGTTACTTGATGCAGCATGCAGCGAGGAGGTGCATCATGCAAAGCTCACGAAAACACTTTCTAAATATACCAGCCAACAGAATAATTTCAAGGGCTTTTAGTGAATATGTTATACTGCTGCTAAACCATGAACCTTTGGGGAAGTGGCTGGTACAACTTGGGAAGCTTAGCACATTTCTTCTTTCTGTACTTCATGCGAGAGAGCTCTCACACCTTATCAGAAGTGTGACATTCACTGGTAACAGCAGAAAAGTCACGTCAGAAAGTAAATGCAAAATGACTGCACAGCTTTCCTAAAAGTATTTCATCTAGCTAAATTAGACTTACAATATTTCTCTTGGTATTTTAAATAATGAAAGCTATGATAATGCAGTCATCATATAAATGATTAAGAAGCTTAATCACGGGAAATTACCTTGTTTGAAATCAGTGTTGCTAATGAACCTATTAATTGGAACTAACCTTTCACAGGACCAACCTCTAGTCTCCAGGGAAGCAAACTCGAAGAAAACAAACCTCCTACTGACGTAACGCAAACTCTCAGCTATTTCTATTCTAAAGACGCTAGCAATCTTCTTTTACCTGAAAACATCAGTTTACACTTTTTTTCTTAGACGTCTTTATTGAAACCAGGAATCTTTTCTCAGGCAAAACTTGCAGTGAAACCAGTTGGATTTTATCCAAGCAAACACTCGATAAACTACAGGAAGAATAAAGCACTTTGTCACCAACTTTTAGAAAGAAACTGTTCCTGCATGGTTCGTTTTAACACAGGGTCTCACTGGAGTGTCTAATCAGTAGAGCAAGCAGTACAAGTCAGCTGAAATGGACTCATTTTGTTCAGCATTTCTTGGGATTTGGCCCACTTCAAGATTTTTCTCTCCCATTCTATTTTTTTTTCCTTGATAAAAATTGATATAGTAGAAGGCATCGCTCTTCTCACATTCTTCAGATGATGAACAGCTTAAAGCCAGATGGCTTTTGTTGGTGCAACACCTAACACAATTGTGCCCAGTCAGACTGATGGTCTTACATATTTTTTTTTAATTGCAACTAAATCAACCATAATTTGGAAACCTAACTTTTAAGTAATGTCACTGAAGGTGATAGTATACCAAAATACAGATACTGAAAAGGAGAAGTCTATATGAGCTGAAAGGCCTCATGACCACAGAGAGGTTATTGCCGTGACAGTAATGCAAATGGAAAGGAATCCCAGCTCCTTTCAATGCCTCTGGAAAGCCTGGCTTGATTTGCATTTTTATTAGCTAGCATAACAGATATATGAATAGCAGTAATTTTACTATGAGAGATAACAACATTTTTTTGTTGTTGTTGACTAAGTAAGAAGGTAATAAATAAACCATTGTGATGTACTTATCTGTTACTTACAGAAATACTAAAATTGAGCTATTTTGATACAATTGAGATTTTTGATTCAATAACTGTGAAGTCAGAGCTTTTCGAACACCTGGCTGTGATGATGCTGTTAATATGGATGTGATATAAACGTAAATTAATTGCTTGTGAAACACTAAAATGAGATGTCCCGAATGTATTACAAGGTATGGTCTTTGTGTGCTTTGAATCAACCTGTAAATTAGATAGTTTAGTTTATAAAAGGGCCCAGTGGGATAACATTACTTAGCAGTCTCACAAATTATTACTCTTGACATCTCTTGGTCTACTAAGCCAAAGAATCCAAAAGAATGAAAAAATGCTACTAATTCCAGGTGACGTGTTCTGTGTAAGATTATTTAAGAACATTGAAAAATATTAATTCCACTACTTTATTTCTGCTGAGAGAACCCCATGGTTTTTCAAATTAATGTGACTGAGTGGGTGCCCTGTGTTCAACCCAGCGAAAAGAAGTGATGTGTTAAAAGGGCCCTATCTCATCCCACTCTGACCTGCCATACAGCATATATAACTTCTCAAGAGCCACACTGGCCACCAAATTTGGAAAAGCACTAACTTGCACACTTAACGTTAGAGTGATACGGAAGTCATAGCTGACTTCAACATAACTTAGAGGGAAGCCTGAAATAAATCACATGGCTAAATCAACCACATAATGAGATGCTTAGCTGAGTGTAGGACTCTATACAGGCAGGCCTATGTTTGTAAAAAGTTTGAACTAGGGTAACTGTTTTTCCTCTGTACTAATTTCTCAAAGAATTTCGAAGTCAGGTTCAACATCTTCCTCTTTGTCTTCCAGGAGCTAAAGTAGAAAACATAAAACTCCAAAATATGAACCTTGCTTACAACTACTCTCTTTTGAAAAACTGATTTTTTTTCTACAGAAGTGATTTACACATTGTTTTTACCAAATCCATATCAAATGGTTGGTAGCTGCTTCGTGGAACCATATTAATCCTTTAAAACCTGCCAAGTGACATGTCAGGTAACAAGGCTAAACATTCTTCAGATTTAGAGTGAGCGCTCTCTTCTGGCTCAAGAAGTCTGAGAGCTGCTGTTCAGCAATACAAGCTTGTGCACCACGGAGCAGGGGTCTGGCTCAGGTCCCAATCAAACCTGTGGAAGGTGCTCTCCAAGAAACAAGAGGACTACCAGAAACCACATTTTGCTCTGTAAGTAAAGCTCATGCCTTTGATCTTGCTTTCCTTGACCTAATACATAGCAACATGTTTAATTGTTATCAGGGAAACATAACGTGGCCTCAAAACTCTACTTGAACAGACTCTTGAGAACAAGGACAGTGTGGCAATAAGCACAGATACTAACTCTCTGTCTCAGAGTCAATTCTAGAGCAATAGGCAGAAAAAACACACATTAACATCTGCAGATGTACATACACATACACACGAACGTATACAAAAGGTTTTAGTAACTTCAGTTTCCCAGTCTCTGGGCTTAAATCTTTCAGATCAGCAGTTGACTTACCTGACAATGAAAAACTTATCAGTCTCCGACTTCCTTGTCCCTGCATTGAATCTTCATTGGTGATGCTTTTAAAAATCTGCTGGAAGAAAAATAATAATGAGAGAGAGTAGTCTCCAATAACTCTTGAACAGACAAATGGCATAGTAACTGTCTTTTTTACAGATTCTTAGTTTGACAACTAAGAAGCAATTAGATTACTCTTAATCAAAACAGTAGTTTTATTCAGGTAATAATTTAAGCACTACTGGCCTAAGCCATCCCTTCCTGGAGGGTTTTCATTAGGAAAACAGAATGAAACAAAAATGCTACAGTAATTTTAATATAGCAGTTCCTCATCCAAAAAAGAACTACTTACTAAACAAGAGACAAAAAAAGCATATAAGAATGCGGATGTGGCTCTCACCTCTAAAAAGTTCTGTCTTTACAGTATCTTATTACTAGTACAGAAAATCTTATTCTATAAAGTTTATTGCATACATGTGAGAAAGACTTTCAAGAGCTTTTTTCCTGTGCAAAAACCAACAGGGATTTGAGGGTGATCTGGAAATTTGTTTTTTTAAAACATAGCAAATAAAGAGATGGCCCTTCGTACTCCACAGTTTAGGTTGCAATGTCAGTCTTCGGTTCAGCGAGTTTATTGGTGGGCTGTTCCTGGGCAAACTG
>NW_009696246.1:0-26062 GCF_000703405.1 Apaloderma vittatum | reverse complement strand
AGGGAGGTTGCACTACTGTTACTCCCCCCACTGACTTTGGAGTCAAACCAAATGCTGCTCTGCTCCTGGGAAGCCGCAGCTCCTCGCCACTCTTGCTCTTCGGCTTTCAGGCAAAAAAGAAAAAGAGCATTTATGCAGTGAAGTTCCAATTTCTGCCAGGAAACAGTAACTGAAGTCCCACTCAGCTGTGATTCATTGCTCAGTATATTAAATATTGTGTATTCAAGCTTAACTTTGAAAACAAGCTGCTCTTTGGCCCTGGAGACTGCAAAACCTGGGCAAGAGGGCACTGCAGTCCAGGCAGCAGGGATGAAACACCAAACACAGTTGGCAGGTCAAGACACAGAGGAGGCCAAGATCATAAATATACAGGTTGAATGTAGACACCGTTAAAAAAAAAAAAAGGCTTCTGTTGAACTTGACTTCTTGTCATAATCATTTTGTTTCTTACAGACTATTTAAAGGAGAAAAAGAGAACTGAGTAGAACAGGACTACAAGGAAATGTCAGTAGAAACATCTCTATTGGACCACAACTAATTAGTTGCAATTGCGCTTTCAGCCTTCTCAGCTAAGCAGGTTTCAATATATTTACTGAAGCCACCACTGATTTCTGGATAGAGACATGTTTAAATTAGAATATTATATGTGACTATGAGAATTTTATGAGCGTTCAGTAAGCTTTACCAGTGAAAGCTGTGATCCCACCAGGAAACTACGACATTTCTGCATCAAGATTTTTCATATGATGTCACTGTCTGACATTTATCAGACATTGTCTTTTAATGCTTACTCCATATGGTCTTTGCATGACTTTGTCCAGGACAGTAGCTGAGCCAACCAACCTAGGTATATGGTGCACATTTGCAAAACGTGCTTTTTTCCAGTCCTTAAACATTTCTCTGAGGTTTTTAGATCTGCCACAGATCAGTAAGAACAGTCCATGCTTTGAACAGACTGGGGTGGATCTGATGGGCTCCTGCACATCCCAGCCAGTTCAAAACTTAAAAACATTGCTATTAAACAACCCTTTCGGGGCCATATCTAATTAGTGAAATTGTGTTCAGACAGTTATACCAGAATATTGTCATGAATCCTGATAGAGGTTAGGCATCCCTAGCACGGCATTACACAGAGAGCAATAACACATCCAGCCCCATAAGTGAAACAATAAATACCCCAAATTTATTTGCTCCTAAAGGATGAGACTATTCTGTGAAGCAGGTGTACCCCACACCATCCTGCCAAGTGCTCACCCTTCCATCACACAACTGCGAGGCCTAAAAACCAGCCCTGCTGTGTGAATGAATTATATACTCCACAGTTTATGCCAGCGTAACTCTCTGAGATGCAACACTACATCAAAATGCTAGGTATTTGGCTAATGTCTAGCACTTAATCCTAGTAAGCTGAAACACATCACTTCTTTCAAGCTTTTCTGATTTTCTTCCTGTCCAGGCAGCCAGGAGAATGCACAGCAGAAAGGCTGAGGAAGTGAGATGCTTATTGTTAGGCTGAGATCCGAGATGCTCCATGAAACACTTTACAAACGCCTCCTGTATGGCTCCACCATCCCAAACTGGTGCTCCTCATCCGCCAGTGGTCTGGTGGCACTGGTCTGCCACTCTCCCCACATGCACCTTCTCCTGCATGATACAGGTCACAGCAAGATACGTGCCGGGGGGGCTGAAGAGCAGGTAGACATCTTCTGCCAAAGGAAGGAGCGATTATGCATGGATGTACCCAGAGAAGGATATTATGAAGGCTGGGAAAGCGCTATACTTCGATATTGGTGTTTAGAGGAGTCAGAAGGAACAGTGGGAAAAGAAGGGAAAAAAGCCTCCTGACATTTAAATCTGATTTTTTGAAAATAAAAGAAAAAGCTATTTGCTGCAGTTTAAAGACACTGGTTTCCAATACGAGACCAGACTGTCCCCAGTAGCGAGAGCGAGGCTCGGAGCATTTGAGGCAGGGCAGGGCAAAGGAGGGTACGTGGTCGCCAACACACACCAGCCCCACACCAGCTGGGCTGCATAGTCTGGAGGCCTGGGATGGAGAAGTGCACAGGTCATACTCTTCCTGCTTGCCATTTGTCATGAAAGAAATCCAGACTGATTTTAGTGGCTACAATATAATTACACTGGGAGTTCTGTCACTGTAAGTAAGCCTTGAATTTAGTCATTGGGAGGTAAAACCCCCTCTATCTTCTCAACTGTCACTTAAAACATGGTTAGTCGACAGAAAGACAACATTCACCTCTTCGCTTGACATCTATGGACTTGAAGTCCTTGATATGAAAAGGAACAAATGGGATTTTCCCTCAATAACTTTGGTGATCTTTTATGCCCTTGAAGTGAGAGTTCAGCCTGAATTAGTTTAATATTTTTAGTTTATAATGTCATGTTTGCACACTGTGCAGCACAGCCTAATTATTTTACCAGTCCTGGTGATACAAACCAGGATGAATCTGCTTTTATTATATGCCTCTGTCATATCTAGACAGCAGGAGACAGGACGTGAGCTGCAACTTCAAGCCTAGCTGAATCTGTCAGAAAACCAAAGGCTTCCTGAACCAGATTCAAACCTCCTTTCACTCTCCTCACTTGTAATCAGACCCAGTGTCATTGCCACTGACAGGAGTGCATGCATTCAAGCAGGTAGAGAAGTATCGGTACTTCCTTTAAAATATTCTCCAGTAAACACACACTGTAAAATCTTCTTCTGGTCTGTTACAGTTTCCCAACCTCTGATGCACAGCAAAAGGCAACTGCCAGAACCTGTGCTGAGGAGGTTCCCGAGGCCAGATCCAAGCCTCTCAGGACTTGCTGAGCTCAGGAAAAGGTCACGTTTGGTAGAGCTTTTCATTTTTTTTTCAGTAGAGAGAAAAAAGAAGACAGAAGGAGATGACTGAAAGCTAAAAATAATAACAGTCTTGTCCTAATATCACTTTTCCTTATGAGTAGTTCCTGCAAACGCCAGAGGGAACTTAGGTGACCCTGAATGAGAAAGGAGGCAGGATTCACACTAGCAAACGGAGCCCTTGAGACTCCCTCCCTCTTCAGACGTACTATGTTATGGAAAAAAAAAATTCTTGAGAAATCTCTGAGTACTACAGTCCATCAGTTCTCGCTGAGGCAAAATTCCAAGTGCATCACTAAAAATCTGTCTACACAGAAGCTAAGAAATAGACTCACAGCTAATTAAAACTACTCCTAAAATACCTAACCCTTCACCAAACTACCTAGATATGTGGAAGAGTAACAGGGACAACACTCTTGCTCCTGAAAGTGAAGTGGTTTACAGGGCACACCATGCGTGCCCCTCTTCAGCCTCCCTGTACCTCTAGGCTATGATGAAGCAGATACTTTTGGACACACATACAGAGTGAATGCAGGTCTGGAAGAACCTGTGACTGTGTTTGCCTGGTGCGGTACTAGAAAAACTGCTTTTGGGCACCACAGTGACCAATAATAACGCAGCATGCTTTGCACCAGGAAGTCCCTCTTAGCATATTTGTACATTGTGCAGCCCAATTTAACTATTTTAAAAGTCCTGCCAATATGAAACAGGATCATTATGACTTTATAATACTTTTCTACCACAGCTGAAAAATACAAGCACTTCTTTTCCTACACACAGCACACAAAAATACTATTATGCCTTACTCTTAAGGTTGTGTAGTACACTTTCCAGAAGGGCATTTTTGGTCCCTGCGAGCACACAGAGATTCAACAAAGCTAAGCAAATTTTACTTTTTCCATAAGTAAAAGAAACATCTGGTTTGAGAAATCTTAGTTTTCACTGACAGCCAAAGCACTTCTATATCAGTAGCTTCTGCTGCAAAAAGAATGATAAGACTTACCGATCATAATTAACAGAAATTATCTCACATAGGAGAGTATTTCTTACTTTTAAAATCGAGAACTGCCCTAATATTAAAACCAGGGCCGCGCTACCTTTTTGTATTTGTTGACTTTATACGGTGAACATCATGGACACAATCTAATGCCCAATACAGTCAAGTTTCAATTTTAAAAGGTGCTAATTAAAATCTAGACTATTGTACACTGACAGGACAGATTGTAACTACAATAATATGCAATGAGGATTAAACGGTCAGGTACTGTGAAGTGGCAAACCTCTAGCCTGGACTTTACTATCTATTCACAACAGCTTCTCTTTAAAAAAACAGATTTAAGAGCATATCAAAGCATTCAGAGGGGCTCACACTTTCAAGCAGTACTATCCAAACCTGTATGGAATATGCAAGCCTACAATGTAAAAACTAGAAACTTCAAAAGTAAAGCAGCAAAATATTTGCTGTTTCTGAGAATGAAAAGCAGTAGATAAGAACACCACAAAAAGGGAAGGCTGCAACCTATGCTTGATTCAAAACACAAGTGAAATACAGGCTCAACTCAGTCCCAAATTGTGCATCAGAAAACAGAAAAAGTATTTCTGGGTGTGTCAGAGCTAAAGACATGCTGTTGCAGAGCTGGGGAAAAAGACAGACTGTCCAGTAAACTGCCTACATTCAGTTCTCTGTTCTCTGCTTTTCAAGAGGACTAAACTCACACACAGAATTAAAGCAAAATAAATAAGGTTAATAGTCTGAATTCAATGGTCAGAAGCAACAGAAGAAGCTGATGCTTTGTCCTCTCTCTCCTTCCATCTGTTTGCATCTCTTAGCTCATCTGAAATGTAAGAACGGTCCAAAATCGCCCGGCAAAACACCAGACAGAGCATCAGCTCCTGCTCCGCACACCTTTGCTGATGTCAGCTTAAACCAGCTTGGAGCTCTCGTTTAACAGATCTGTGTGCACGGGGCACAGGTAGTCAAGAAGAGTTATTCTCCCCTAACCTAGTTCTGTTGGCTTTTACTGTTGTCCTCTTGATTTCACCGAACTCTTAACAATAGGAAAACTCACTAAGCAAGAGGAAAAAGGTTAACATTTTCCAAAGCTCAGCAATGAAGGACCTTTCCACATGGAAAGAATATAAGACATCATCCCAAGTTCATGTCTCACATTCCATTATCCTCTTTAGAGAGGCAATTCTTCAGTAGATCTGCAAATGTCCAAATACTCCCATTTTCTCTCTGAATTTAAATTAAAGAAATAGTTTTGGAATAAAAAATAAGTAAATAAACACAGACTGACTAAGTGCTTCCTTTCTCTCCTTTACCTGAATTCTTACACATCTTGGGAACACGGGGCACACGGGGATGTAAGCAGTGAATTGCGAAAGGCGCAGACGGAGACCTGAGCTCCATGACTGTCACTGACAGCATTATGGCTACAATCCCAGGCACCACGTTGAAATCTAGCCCTAATTAGTGGCAGTGCTTCAGCTACAACCCTCACTCTGTTAACAGAATTATCCAGCTCTCAAATGCAATATATTCCATTTATCCTGTTAGCTCATTAAGCCACTGTGCTGGCACTGTAGTACTTTTCTGTCAGGTGGTTCCAAACAGCAGCCGGTTTCTCCAGCTGCATCTTTAATCCCTGCTGGGCTCTCTGCAGCCAGCTCTCATCCCTGAAGGACTGTGACCACACACATGCAGAGTCTTCTCTGTGTGTCACGGTCAGCACCATTCTAGCCCTGTAGTACACCATCTTCTCAAGGCCATTCTCTAATTAAGGGCAGAATTTGCCTTTTGCAGGCATATGGCAACTGCCCCCTGCCTACAGAAAGCTCCTTTTGCCTCATTTGCAGTAGTGTTTCATGATTACTTTATTTATTTCCAGGATACAAAAGGTTTTCGTTCCAAAAACTTCTCTCACAGACACCCTTAAAATAAGTAGCAAGAAAGCGAGTAAACGTGTTTTTTTTCCCATTGAAAACATTATGAATTCTTTCAGCAGATTCTAGATAACAAACCCTGGCAGCCAAACAAAAGTATCAGAAAAACTGCTGCTTAATATGGTCACTAAAGTTCTCCAGAAGGCAACTATCCACAGGTTTACGACACGAAGATATTTAACGACAGCATGTACCAAGTGCTTGAGGTCTCCATGCTGGCATGAAGATATTTCACATTCCACAACCTACACACGTAGGATGTCATTTCAGCATAACCAGAAGCTAGAATAGGCATGTTAAGACCAACTGCTCTTCCAATTAATACAGAATTGAGGACCGAGGCAACAAATCAGTATCTTCCACAGAGTCAAATATCTTTTTCTTCAAAATGATATTAGATTCAGCTTCTGAATTGTTTCAACACTTCCGCCTAATAAACTTCAGCTATCTTTTGGCATCCAAGAAAAGCTTTGATTAGAGATTCTGATCTTCCTTCACTCTTTGAAACTTCATTTAAATAAACTATCAGATTTTCAGATACTTAAACACAATCACACATGCAGGCAGACTGGCCCTGGGTTGTGCTTTCTGGGTCGATGTCTCGACTATATCTAAACAGCAACCATTTTTTCTTTATATGTAGCAAACTCACAAGAGGACTGCTTTCTGCAACATATCTCACCAACTGCTCAAATGCTGGCTCTGAGGCTGTACACGATTTGATGCCCGAGACCCTTGAAGCGCTAATGAGTCTCCCAGCAAGTTTAAAGCAGTCCAAAGGATGACAACAGTTTACAGCTCCAATGTGCAAAACAAGCTCTGGTCAGTTTAGAGAGGAAGAAGGCTTCTTGCAGTTGCTGAACAGCTTTCTGCTTGCCAGGGTTGCCATCATACAGGAAAAAAGCCTCCAAGAAAATCTGGGTTTATGATCAGATTTACATCAGGCAGCTGCCTAATGCAGGATAGGATTGGCCCTGTAAACCTGACAGGTCTGTACACAGAGTATTAATGTGCTTAAGCACTCTGACAGTGAGGACTGCTTGTAAATATCCTCCCAGCAAGGCTAAGCAAGACCCTACAACCCACTGGAATAACTGGGACATTTGCCATTGACAGGTGAAACAGGCCCATTGGGCACTGTTTGGATCTTGTAATTCTGCATAAAATTTGCCCCTTTAGACTCCAAATTCAAACTTTTCACAAAAAATTTTTTTTTGTATGGAAAATTAAAAAATTGCTGCTAATACCTTTCCACTTTGCACTACGAAACGATGGAAGAGATCAAAACGTACGACATGTACAGTGGAAATCCTCTAAACCCTGACACATCCACGATGTCTTTGGAAGGCAGGAAACTGCACCAGACAGCGATTTGTGTTGCCAGGCAGCCTTCATTGGAGCTTCAGAAACTCCTAACATAGCTTGTTTGAGACAAGTACACAGATAAGTACTGCTCACATGTGTGAGAGACAACCATCTCCTTCAGCTAAGCTGTATTTGAGGAACAGCTCAATGCATTAGTCTTGCTGTCAAAGTGTCTGGACAAAAGAATCAAGTCAATGACCCTTTATGACATAAAAGCAGCAGCAAGGCAGCGAACAATGTCCATTCTTCTAAATGAATGCCCCAAGTATCAATTCACTATTGTCATGAGTTTGTTTTGGTGGATTTTTTTATAAAAGCTGGGGTAGACTCATGTGAAGCTTTGAGAGCCTCTCCCAGTCTCAGGTAGGAGTTGGACCTGACTCTGGCCAGGGCCAATCAGTCCCCTGCCTCTGGCCAGGGCCAATCAGTGCCTCTGCCATCAAGGTATTTAAGAGGTAACCTCATTGTTCCTTCTTTCTCTTTTGGTTTCATCTTGAAACGCCACCTTGTGAAGAAACACAAGGAGAAAAGTCCCAGAGGAGAAGGAGAGGGAGAAGGCTGCCAGAGCAGGACCCTTCCCTGAAGCCTGTGGTGGCTGAGATGGCAGGAAGGTGACTGCCTGACAGCTGAGGGGATTGACAGCAGCGAGAATGTCCAGGATGTGTCAGTACGTGCAGAGCCCCAAGCAAGCGGGGAGAGAGACTGAGCATCAGCGGGGGACGTGTCCGAAGCAATCCCTGGCCCTGATGGACTCACAAGGAGGAAGAGGATTGCCTCTCGTGAGGTGGACACCACGCAGTAGGAAGGAGAGACTGCGAGGAGCCCCCTTTCTCAAGGAGGAGCTGCCATGGACAACGAGTAATGGCCAGATGGACCAAACCCCCCACCCCCTGCCCCCCTTGCACTGATGGGGGCGAGGAGGCAGTCAGGCAGATGGGAGGGATGAAGGAGGGGCAAAGTGTATTTAAGATTGAATCGTACTTACTAATGTATTCCTCTCACTATCCTACTTTGTAAATGGTGATGGTGAATTAAATCTGGGGTTTTTTTCGGCAAGTCTCTCTGGCTCTCTGTCATCCTAAATGGTAAATTACTGCCCTCCTTATCCTTAAACTTGGTCCTTGAGACTTTTTAGTTCAGTTTTCTCTCTCCATGTTACTGTGGAGATGGGGGTGGGGGGAGGAGCGAACTGGAGACCGCATGGGTTTTTGTCCCAGTCGGTTTGAACCACAACAACTATGCATACCATTATTTCCAGAAGTGAGTCACAGACCCCTCATTTTCAACCTTGGATCTAGGCAGAAATGGGGTGACAGCAGAGATTTACAGTCTGATTTAAAAAGTAGTGAAGTATCTCTGTTACTTCAAATGTCCCTTGATCTTGTTGAATTACTAATAAAACATTTCACTCCACAGAGCACTTTTCTGATTATGGTGACATAGCTTTATATGCCATGAGAAGAAAAAGAAAATCACAAAAATCTTCTTTTACAGTATCTACAGTCACTTAGTTAACACAGCCTCATTCACACTCAAGTGTCTCTCCTCTGTATCTTTTGGGAAGATCCATTAGATCCAGCATAAATCGCTTATTGTATTTCACTAAACCCATGGGGATTTTTTGTTTGTTTGTGTAGTGGATTTTTAATTTTTCTTTTTTAAAACTGCCTTTGTTTTTCTATTTGGCTACTGTTGGCTACAGCATTCACTGTTTTGTTTTTCTTAGGTTGCTGCTTTCTGGAGCAGCGGGCCTTAAAAAGTCAACAGCCTTCTCCAGTGAAGGGTGTTTGTGGGAATATAGATTTTAATCAAACTGTCACACAATGATCCATGTTGGAAGAGATCTCCTGAAGTCATCAGAACCTTCAGTCAAAGGAGGATCAACTAAGAGCAGGCTAGTCAGGGCCCTGTCCAGTTGAGCACTGAATATCTCCAAGGATGGAGATCCCACAAGCTCTCTGGGCAACCCGTTCTAATGTCTGAGGACAGCCTTGAGAACTAAAATATCCCTGAGGTCTAATCACAATGTCCCTTGTTGGAATTTGTGTCTATGGCCTGCTGTTATTTCATCACAAACTGTGAGAAGAGTTTGCCTCCTTCTTCTCCACAACCTTAGGTAGTTAAGGTCGTCTGTAACATCCCACCTAAAACTTCTTTTAAGACTGAACAAATCCATCTCTATCTCTGCTACTCCTCATATGTAATGTCAGGGACCGGTCTGAAGGACGAAGAAAAAATGGGCCAGACTCACGCTGAAATGACTGTGGTGGGGTGTTACATAAAACCTGAAGTATGGCAAAAACTTCTGGGGAGAAGCAACGTTTACAAAATCTGGTCTCCAGTAACAGCTGAATTCACTACAGCAATTTGGTCATCGCAGAAAGCCTCATTTAGGACTTGACCTGCTGCATATTGGATCCAAAAGATTTCCAAACATAACATCACAGACAGGAGGGGAAAGAGATGTTAACTAAATGCAGGACTACTGTCACTACAGAGAAATCATTAAATACAGTGTGTATAATGACATAATTCTTGTCAATCTTAACAAATAAATCACATTATTGCAGCAACAGAGCTGTTTTCTGTTGCATGTGTTAGTTTTTAACAGAAATCAGTGCAGAATATATCTCAAGCACTCTGAAAAACCATTATTTGGACCACAGCAAGGCAAAGCAGATGTTCATGCCCCACACTACACACACCATCCGCATCGGCCTTATCTAGGACTCACACAGAAGAAAGGCGGCTCCCATTCCCACTCCTGCAGGTCCCTGCTCCCCTCCTGCTGCCAAACATGTTTGCGTGAAAGTAGGTGTCCTCAGCAGAGAACTTCTCCCCCTCATCCCCACCAGGAACACTCCTGCCCTCTGCCAGGCGAACAGCTCACCCCTTCCTCCCTTTCTTCCCCATGCAGGCAGCCCCCACGCTCGCTTGTCCACAGCCGTGTGGTGATGGGCAAGGACAGGAGAGCAGAGCTGGGCTGTAGCTGTTGGGAGTAGAGGCCAGTGCTCTGTCATGAGGCTGCCCTTCCAGCAGCACCTCTCACTCTGCTCTTCCCTCTCCGGCAGCAGCAGGAACAGAACTTTCTTGGTCAGCATCCAAAACTTTGGGCTACATAGAAGCAGGTCTGATCTGAATCAACTCCTTGTAACCCGCGCTTTTAACCAGTGGGAGGGAGATGAACAAGAGATTCATCTTTTCCCCTTCCATCTTGGGACTGGCTGTGGTGCCAGTCTATAGTGAGACATGAAGGATGAGTGCTGAATCTGGAAGTCCATTTTCAGCCATCTGGAAGTGTTGGCCACTGGCTTCATGGCATTAGTATTTCACCCTCTCCTGCTGCAGCAGCATTATGTATCTCTGAGCTGCAGGACACTAAAGCAGCCTGTGCTGACCCTCTGTCCATGATGCATCACACACAGCGGAAAACGAGGAGGTCCTGAGACAGATCTGGCAGTTTCCTCCTCCATTCATCACCGTTAAAGGCACAAGTGAAAAGTAAATGGGCAAACCCTGAGCACCCTTTCAATAGCAGCAGCCCCGAAGACTGTGAAGACTCACAGGGTGCCAGCAGATAGTGTTGGGAGGCAGCCACAAAACCAGTGGACCTGTAAGCTGAGCCTCAGGCACAGCTCACCCTCACAGTAGAGCTGGAGACATCTCACACATCTGGGTACGCCTGGCAGCTCTGATCACCCCACTTTAAGGCTCCTGCAGTGACCGCTATCAGCCAGTTTTTCTGAGGCAGCCAAGTGATCCCAAAGGCTGGTCCGGGGCCAGAGCCCAGTACACTTTTAAGGCAGCCTGGACCTCCTAATCAAGAAGCTCTTCAAAACCATTAAGGGAAGCAGCCAAACAAAAATGTGAAAGACAATAACTAGAAAAGGAAAGAAAAAGTGGAAGAAGAAAAGGAGAAAAGAGAAAAGGCAAGGCTCTGTAGAAGAAGAGTGGAAAACAAAGAAAAGAGGAATGGAGGATGCTATGAGGAAAGCAAGCAATTAATTCTAAAATTCCAGATCTTTCACATCCTAAAAATTACCCCTTCTTCTCTTTTAAACACTTAAAAAACCCAAAACCAAACACCAAAAATCCTAACAATGATCAGTACAGCTTTATTAGAACTCAAACTTGGTGGCAGCAGCTTTCATACCTGCCTGCTGGTGAGGACAAGTTAGATCCTTCAGGGTAAAATGAGAGAAATAAATAGGTCGCTCTTAAAACCAGGGTTTCCTGACAACTAGTGGCACCTCCAGACTTTTCTGGTATTAGGCTTAAATATTCCCCTATAGCTGAATCAGCTCTATGGTACCAGACACCAGTTGCTCTCAAACATTTCGCCTCTGGAATCACAGTCCCAGTACAGTCATAGCCTGCTAGATAAAAGGTCATAAATGTGTTGGTATCTGAAATACAGTCCATTATACATTTAGTGAACTAAACTTTAACCAGAGTTGCTTAGGCAGTAGGAGCAATGCTGTGGTCCTTTGCTAAGAGTATCAATTTATGATCTAATTAATGTGGTTTATACTCACGTTCACCATAAAGTCCTACTGCATCGCCATAAGGAAAAAAGAGCCTCAGTGTAAATAAAAGTCAGACTCGTTGAGCTAAAACGGGAAGTGTGTAAGAATAATTTAGTGGCTTTCCATCTGACTTTACAGATGTAAGAAGTTAAGCCTGCTTTTAAAATGGAGATATTAAGTGGGGAGGTGCTTGCTGCGTGCTTTCAGTATGGATGGAAATGTGCTTGTCCAAGAACTCAGCTTGCTAGCTGAGAAAAAACCTACAGATATTTAATGGAAATGGAAATTGTTTCTCAAGGGATTCGAGGATTAAAAATGAACAAAGGGCTTCAAAATTCTATTAAAGAAATATTCTTATGCACATCTGCTGATATATAACACACTGACCTACATCGATTTCCCCACTTGAATCTCTTTTGTTCTTCATCTTTCATACAAGTAATAATTATAGCAAAAACGATTTACAAAAGCATGCAATATTATATAACTGTATTCCATCACAAAACTACGTGAAGGGAACAGGATTATCCTGCTGAGCTCTTAGAAACCAGGAAATGTAAACCTAAAAGATATCCGTGAAGCATTAAGTCTGTCTCTTGATGAATATCAACTGTAATGCTTCTTTCTTTTCTTAGCTTTCTCTGATCATAACTGCTTCCCAGTATAATATTAGATATATTTTTGCATGACCTGTGCTCTGTGCAATGTTAAGTACAAGCAATCCAAGATACCTTCGAGATTTACGTAAAAACATAAACACAAAAGATGAGTCAGCAGCAGAAAAAATAGGAAATACACAACTAAGAAGTAAGAGCAGAAAACATGAGAAACAAGAAGAAAAATCAGACAGGTGGAAAAGTTGACATGATCATGCCAAGGCTTGCATGCATGTGCAAATGGGCACACAGGATGAGACCGCTGGGGCATGCCACACTGCAAGGGCAGGTATCCGCGTGCACTGGTGTGTGCTGGGTCGTTGAAAGACCTTTTAGCTTTCAGTCACCATTCTCCTCTTGAGGGTATTTCCACTGAAACAATTTGTGAGTTATGCCACAAACATTGAAAAACACCTACAAATCCACAAGTTACAAATGTATTCTGCTTCACCTCATGGTCATCTCTGCAGTCATGTGTGCTGGTGTTATTCAGGTTATCTGAAGGTAAGGGTTATTTCAGGATAGACTTTAAGTTTTGATTACTTTTATAAAGGGTCATATATTGTGAAATTACAATAATGTTTTTCTCTCCTCAAACCTTCCTTCCCTCCCCTTTTCTCCTAAGGAAAGCAGACACAAAACCAAAAGGAAGACATCTCAAGAAAAGTAAGTTATTTTCCTCCTTTAGAATGGCTGCTGGAAAATCCTCAATTACTGAAAATCCAATTAGGACTAAAGTTGATGGCACCTATGAGCAAGAGCAGCGGAAACTTTACTGCAGGGCTGCACACAGAGAGGTTCAGTGCAGGCTCCAGATTTGGCTTTGGCAAGCTTCATGACATCTTTCTTGCCCCCTGTTTGTCTGGCTGCTGCTCTCGGATAAGGAAATCCTCCCAGGGCTTGCAAGAGTCATGTTAGGGAATACTAATAGCTGAAAATTGCTGAAAGATGCTGAGTGAGAGCCTGGGCATGCAACTGCCCACCTCACCTTAAATTCATACATTCACTTGTATGCAGACACAAGCGATAGAGACATGTGGACACGAGCAGAGGACTTGTACCTATTTCCCCCTTTTCCTCCCACTGTGTCAGTTTTCCAGCTGGCCACAGGGAACACAACACCTTTTAGCTTAGGAATATGTGATTCCAATAAAACTTTCATCTGGGGGTGGTTCAGAGACTTTACAATCTATACATCTATGCAAGAAATTCTCGGTGTTCTCAACTATGCCTCGAAGCTTTGTAAAATTATACTTTGCATTTGAACAGCAAATTCACCACTGATATATTCAGTTCATTTTTCATCTGTGTGTCCTAAACACTTCCTTCACATCTGTAAACTACAGCTCTGACTGCAACACAGTGCACGGGGCAGCTTGGTCAGTGCTTTACAAGTCCTCAGACAGAGACCCCAGGTAAGTCTCCACATTCTTTTATGCAAAAAACCACAATTTTTTTCTCAGTTCTCGTCAGTTATGTGTATTATGCTCCAAAGCAGCAGTCCAAAGCATCAGGACTTATAGCAAAATAAGTATTTTAAAAGGGCCAGGCAAACAAATACAATGTAAATGACAAACTAATTGTATCCAGCCTGTATTTGTGCAACAGTTTACCTAGGCTGAGAGAAAGACCCACTGAATAGGCAGATCTCTACTACTTCAGTGGATCTGGCTTTCAGATTACCATGATCTACACCAACAGACTTAAAAGCTCCGGCCACTCTTCTTTAAGCATCTCTCCCTGCAGATTAAGTTTCCTTTTCCCTTTTCACTTGGCAGCGTGTCTGAGACCCAGCAGCAGATTCTGTTAGGCGAAACACCATCTTCAAGAAATTAGATGTGCCTCTGAAATTCTAATACTGCTTTAGAAATCACTGATCTCTTACAAACTTCACAAACATTTAAAAAATAAACCTATAAGGTAGTAATTCTGTTTCATTTACCAAGTTTTGCTGATGTCCTACTTTCATATCATCACAGAGCTACGACAAGAGTTTCAGAAAACAAGTTCTTTCACTGCCCCAGCTCCATCTGCTTATTTTGCCCTGTTAATTTTAAGCTCTTAAAGACTTATTTGGGATTTTAATCATTGCTTTGAATAGTAGAGAGTTAATGTTTTTCCCTGTACACCTTTCAAAATTTATTCAACTTCTTTGGAAGGCATATCACAGAACTGTCGGAGTTGGAAGGGACCTCTAGAATAGTTGTCTCTCAGCTAATAAGTGCATTCTTTCCTCAATACGACTTCTGTTTCTTTTCTGTTCTAATCCAATGACTGTGGCTTAGTACACTGATTTTCCTGGAAAGACAGGTCAGCCAGAAACCTGGCCACCGTGCTCTTCAGCACAGATATTAGTTGCTCATAAGCCCTCTGCTTTGTCTCATCAGCTAAGAGGGATTAATAGCAGATTAAATACCATAACAACAACTTCTATTTGAAATTTCTAACCCTTTCAGAAAAGATTAATTCTTAGAATATACCTGTGAGGTAACACATTGCCACCCACATCTGAGATAAAACACAAAGACGTCCAATAGCACAAACCAGACGAGATGTGAAAAAAAGCTAAATTAATTTGAAATTATAGGTACTAAAGTTGGATCATAACTACCCAAATTAGAATCTGAACAATTAGAATTCATGTATTACCTAAGCTAGTCTTGAAAAAGTGTCAGTATAATTTTAATGACCACCAGAACACAGGCTTCTTACCTTGATGAAAATGCAATGACTTTCCAGAAATTGAGACTGGAAATTGCTTTCTGGGTCATGGAGTCCAACAGATACAGCAATTGATACATCTCATCCCATCTGATTCTGAATTCTTAGCTAATTAACTTTCTTCGAAAGTCTTCTACCTCAGTTGCAATTCTACATCAAACCAGACAACTGTCATCCACACTCAAAATTTGCTCTCTGGTTCTATATTGTTGTATAAACACACAAAGAACTTCTTCAACTCGTGAGTGCTAGAAGGTGTCAGAGGTCCTGAAAATGCTTGCTTATTGCACCTTCAAGAAGAATCTCATTTTGTATTAAAAATTGTCTGTAAGAAAATGCACATGAGAATCATGCATCACCCAATATACATGCATTTAAAGCACCTTAGAGAAACCTGAGTAGCAGAGTACAGCGAAGCTCTAAGCAATGCTAACTGGTACACAGATGGGAGATCAAGAGCTTCTTAGCTCGATCTTCACTAATCCTGAAACATGGCAGGAAACAAAAACAACGAACAATAGCCAATCCAAAATTGAGGAGAGTGAGGATTTTTCTTCTTGGAAGGCTTAATTAAAGGGAAAAATTTGTTACACAGAGAATGTACAATTGATAGGGTCAAAATAATTTCCCTGCAGTCATCAAGCACCCCACTCTTAACAGGGACACAAGTTTTTCCAACAGCCAGGCCCTCTATGTCCATCCAGTCCTCATCGAGAAAGGGCAGCTGGTGACAACATTATGGCCAGTAATGGGTAAGCAGCTCTGGAAACATAATCAAGCACAGAAAATGAAACCCCAGCCCTTGCCTCTTTATGCTTCATCAGGCAATACTGCAGACATGTCCAATTTGACCTAGAGGATTTCATGCCCTTGCACTGCAGGGTTTTTTAGCTTCCATGGTTCTGGGTGTCAGACTAGCTGGATATTGGAGAGGATTCACCCTAGTAGCATTCTTGTTTCTTTTTTTCTCCTGATTAAAAAATGTGTGGTTTTTTTTAAAAAAAAGATTGTGTCAAGTATAAGCAGTGCTTTCACTAAATAATAGTCAAACATGCAAAAAAATGGCTAGAACACAACGTTCTCTTTCTAATCCATTTGCAGGCCTCTAGAGCACCCAGTGAGGCTTAGGTGAATGAGTACAAAATTGGCAATAACAGAACAAACTGATAAATGAAGGGGAAAAGGGTAGAAATAATCTATTTTGTAAAGCAACCTCAATGCAAATCTTTTTGCAACTTATGAACTGATACATGCTGGAAAAGTGTGCCAAGTAGCCTAAACTACCTCTAGCAATTTATCTGGTGTTCACTCACAATCAGATTCACCCCCTGTCACAGCAGGTAACTCCTCCGAGAATGGAGGAAGCAGGAGGTGTTTCCTTCGGAAGTCTACCACCTTCACCATTGGAGTGTCTAAATCCACAGGGTCAAATCCTTCCTTCCTCCTTCAGCAAAACTAAAGTATCTGCCCTGAGACCCACTGTATAATTTCAGGAACTGCACTGCTTTTCATTAATCTGACCAGACGCAGGAGGGAGCGTGTAAGAATGTAAAAGGCCAAAGCATAGATAATTATACTACAGCAGTGTGCTGATCAGTCACTGATCTTCCCACAGTTTAGCAAATTATGGAAAGATCAGTAACAAGGAGTAATATGATGTGCAGACTATTAGTATGCCTATTACATGACCATAACAAGAGACATTCAGAAAGCAAGTGGCTGGGAAATACCAGACACGTATTGAGCCCATTAACAAATAAATGGCTTGTGTAATGATCTTCTTGGTGATGCTGGAATAAAATCACTCCACTTCCCATCTGTCATGTTGTTTATTTTTTCACTTCAACTCTGTGCTGCACTGCAAGTCTGCTAATTAAACCACTCTAAATCTACACTTAGAAGTTCATACAGGATCAGATACCCAATAAGGTTAAATTCGATTAAATTGAAATAATGTGTGAAAAGAAATTAGGGCAACAGGGAGAAGCCAAAAATTGGTGCAACCAATCTGTGAAGTGAAGAGTAAAGCTGCGGCCAGTGATACCTAGGGATGGCTCAGCAGCTCCACAATTAGCGCAGCTTAATTAGAGTCCATGACAGGGCAAGAAGCTGACAGTGTCGTAATGGCTTATGTGTAAACAGTGGCCTTAAACCTGCTTTTTGTTCTGTCCCTACTCTGCTTTTCTGAGTGCAGAATTACACATTCAGGCTAGTAGAGCAGGAAAAAGTCCAATGGATGAACACTTAAAGAACTATTTTGCTTAATAATTTAACAGATGCCAGCTTTTTTATGTCATCCCTTCCCTCTTTAAATCCACCCAGCTATGTCTAGAGCAGCGCATTATGTGTGCTACCAGGCACTTAAGCACAACTGCATTGGTGAAAAAAAGGACTAAAGAAGACAGTATCAGGATTTCTGCAACTTCCACTTCAAAGTTCTCACATTCCCCTCTCCAGCACACTGACTAGGACACACACCCTAGCCTGTACAGTCACACTGTCTCTCTCTGCTTCAGGTGTCTGGTACTCTGCCAGGGACACATTTGATAGGTGGGTTTCTTTAGCTTAGAGAAGAGGAGACTGAGGGGTGACCTCATAAATGTTTATAAATATGTAAAGGGTGAGTGTCAGGAGGACAGAGCCAGGCTCTTCTCAGTAATGTCCAATGACAGGACAAGGGGCAATGGATGCAAGCTGGAGCATTTTGTTCCACAAAAACATGAGGAAAAACTTTTTCACTATGAGGGTGACAGAGCACTGGAACAGGCTGCCCAGGGAGGTTGTGGAGTCTCCTTCTCTGGAGTCTTTCAAAATGCACCTGGATGTGTTCCTGTGTGGCTGCCCTAGGTGATCCTGCTCTGGCAGGGGGGTTGGACTAGATGATCTCTAGAGGTCCCTTCCAACTCCAAACATTCTGTGATTCTGTGATATACAGGACTAGTTCTTTCATGCTCTCATACAGCACCTGGATGCAAAAGGGCACTGGCTTTCAATCCATCAGCAATATGTGCCGAGTCACTGCTTGACACAGTGCTCTGTGGCGATTCTTTGAATGTCCTCGAGGGTCCCAAGCACCATGTTGGAGACAAGCACTGTGCTAAGCCACAGTCCCACATGGAGCTCACACCACACAGGCTCTTTTCCCTTCTCCCCTAGATGTGCAGTCCTTGAAGCTGCGTGTGAAACATGCAGGTAATTTAGTGCGGAAAAAGCACTGGAGAGTATTTTGGGCCCAATTCTTGCATTGAAAGACTTCTCCAATCTGTTTTGGTTTTTGGCACCAAGTCTAATCTTAGGTGCTTGCATTTAAATTTCATTATGATGATCAAATACACTACTCCTCCATCTTTCATACTGATGGATCAGGAAATTACAAAGACTGCAAAATTAAATAACATTTAAATATGCAAACAGCTGTGTGCTGAAAAGCAGAGGCATTCCTCCTGGCTTGGAACAATAAAAAAAGAACATATCTGTATGTTGAGAGTTACAGGCTGCTGCTGAGGAAATCAATGCCGATGTTCACAAAGAAAATTGTTTGTACCTCCCCTGTTCAATTTGTGCTTGCTAGATAATAAATTCTGAGCACTTACCTCTCATAAGTGGTGTAAATCTATGAAACAGTGGTGATAGGATTTTGAACCACACCGAGCTGAAGAAGTCGATAGTGAGATAGGGAACAGAAGTGGACCATTTTTCACATTAGCTATTGACATATCTGAAACCTGTCATAATGAAAATGCTGCTTAAAGTGATTCTACTTGCCAATTCTATACCATTTTGAAAGATTCTGCTAATTTGGAAGAAAATCCTTAAGCATTTCCAGTAAAGGCAGTGGGGTTTCAGCACGTGCACCACACCTTTATCGAATTAAGACTGTAAAATACAGTGTTACTGAACTGCACTCAGAAGAACCCTTCAGTGCAAACAAGGTTTCTTAGTATTTAAAGAAAATGTCTTGCCAACCATTCCAACATAAAATGTGAGTGGAGGAAATAAAAGGAAGGAAAAGGGTTATTATTTATAACACAGTGACTATAGTTACGCTGCAGTTAGAGACCAATTACACCCTGGTTACACCTTCTGACTCCACTAATTCATATAAATGGAGTGCTTGCTACATGACAGAGTAATTACAGTGTAAATACAATAGTCTTTATGGATCTGGGTACTGAAAAAAAGTGCCCGTGTTACTGAGGTAGCAATAAGAAATAATCTGGACATGTCATTAACCTTCAAATTCTTTGAATCAGTGCTAATTAGGATATAGAAAAGCATAACCAAAAAAGTAATTACACTGAACTAAGGGCTTAACTGTGCAACTATTAGGAGGCTGCTCATGTGAGTAAATACGCTTGAACATAGCTGAGCATCGCCATATCAGGCTGTAAAACGCTACCATGGTTTTACAATGAAGCAAAATGGAAAAGTGAAAAAAAGAATTCATAACATTTTCCAGCCGTAACAAATGTGCTGAGGGCTGTTCTCACACTAAAAATCACTCCCTTGTGTTTTGAAGCCAGAGGTGGGGGCACATTCTGCCAGGAAATCCTTCCCTCTGACTGTGTGTCAGCTGTAGCTCCCGTAACGGCTGGTGCAGTCATTCAGCACGTACGGCCCTGCAGCCCATCTTAGATCAAGGCTTTGGGTAATACTACAACAGAGTTCAAAACAACAGAGTATTAACGAAAACCTTTCTGTATGATTCCTAATGCTTTCCTTGCTCTCTTTTATAACTTCATCTCTCTAGAACATTTCAAAAACAAGCGTACAATGAGAGCACACAGGACTTTATAACATGAAAGTGCTGATCTTTCCTACGTATATAGTAAAGTCTTTGGCAATTTCCTAGTAAGAGGTACTACTATGCTTCTTTCTTCTGCCTCTTGTGAGATTACTGTGAACCATTACACCTTCTTAACTCCAGATACCATAATGTTTATCTGTACAGAAGTGACCAAATTGCTCCTTGCATGCTTACAGAAAACCAGTGACATACAGAAGTGTTAAACTGTTGAAGCAACTCCCCAGTCAATGTAATTGGTTAAATCCAAAGACATATCCTCGTTAGCCTATACCACATAAGGCAGCACTGCTGCCAGACTGCACGGACTACCATATCAGGCAAAAACCCAAAGGCAGATATTTCCAATAGATCAGAAGGCTACACAGATCACCTTCCTCTCACAGTTTATGGATCAGCTACTTTTTTCAGAATTATTCACCTAGAATAGTTAATCAGTGAAATGCACTCCCTTTCAGCAATTGTTTCTTAGCACATGCATTTTCTGTTAGATGCCTTTTTACATTGGAAAAGGACTGTACCCTGTCAGAAAGCACTTTGTATTTGACTGCTGGATGTATGTTTCCTTCCAGCTGAGCAAATATTTCCAATCATTTCCCCCGCTCATTTTGCCTTTATTTTTTGCACTCCTGAATGCCGCCATCTCCTTTGCAGGTAATCAAAACAGGAGATGTACAGAGGGATGCGTCGAGTGTAGGCAGTAACACAATGCTACTTTTTACCTTGCATTCGAAAGCAGCTGCAAGTTGGGAGAGCTCTGGCTACTTCTCAAGATAAGGAAGGTGAATTCTCTTGCTCAGCCCACACAAATACTCAGTTAGCTAAGCACACTCATAGCTTCCAGAGAAGTGCTGCTTCTCTCCCTGGAAATGCTGAGCCTTTCAAGGTACATCACCTACACCTGTTAAAGATGTACCTGGCTTGCATTCTTTGCCATGATTAATTGCAGCAGCCTGATGTTGTGTTTTCCATAAACTCTTGGGGTTTTTTAACCTCAATTGCCGGACAGTGCAGAGGACACCAGAAGTTTCTGCTCCTTCTTTACTTGAAGTATAATTATTGTCACATGCTCAGGATCAGACTGTGATTTATTATATCACAATGCCCCAGAAACACAGACAGTTTTAAAACTCACCTATCACAGAATAGGACATGAAGTGAAAAACCCCACACAGCTGGTATTTTTAAATCCAGCCTTTGGACAGAATGAGAGACAGAGCTGCTTGGACATGCACATTCTCATAAAATCCTGGCTTGCAGCACATACATGGAAATGAGGCAGAATGCTTCATTATCAACCACTCCTCGGCAGCCCACGCTCTGACGTGTCAGCACGTAATGCAAATATTTACTGCAGGAAGTGCTCAGGAATGATCAGTCATCACCAAAGGGCAGCAGCTTATCTCTGCTGTGGGAAACCCAGCTGAGGCAGCGTTTCCACACAAACACAACACAGAGAATGTCTCTTTCAATAATTACCTCCAATTTACATAGCTTTTCCCTATGATGCTAACTTTATTTGACGAGTGCCATCATGATTTATGAGACAGGAACTGTGGCACAAAAGCTCCAGAGGTTCAATCAGCTGTGATTCTTTGCATCTAATATACAGTGAGTAAATGCTCCCAATTTAGTGAAAACATTTGTCCTGAGGCTACAACATTGATTCTTCCCTCACTGTCTTTTAATTGTGATGTATCCAATTTATCTTTTTAGGCTATAAACTCTTAGGGGAAAAAGTTCTTCATCTACGTTGTTCTCATGCCAGCTTTAATTTACTGCAAAAGAGCCACATCCAGGTTCAATTATATTCACACTAGCAAGATAACACTTCCCTATTGCTAGAATTAATTCCTGTAACTTATATTGCTTTTCTACAATGTCTGATATAAGATGAATTACTGGTGACAACATTATGAATACATGAAGAGTAACAAACAGAGGAGTGTTCCAGATGTTGTAAAAATGTTCTTTTCTACTGAGAAAAAAAAATGTTTACTCATCCATACCATGGCAGTACTTATGCTTTAGTAGTATAAACTACCGTGCATAAGCAACTCTGCTTTCAGGATGCCACTAGCTCAGAAAGATGAAGACAGCCAGGATGTTCCTTTTTTACCCGGAATTGCAGGTGCTCCGTTTTACTGCCATTACCCCCCAGGCCTATCCACTGCCCCAAATTCACAGTTACGCTCCTGACATATATGAATTGGACAAAGTGCACAGCCCTTCATTTCCAGACATTCAGACTTGACGCTTCACAGGCGATAAAATGTGACAGGACTTTTCACCGAGAAACGAACTGCAGGGCATCCTCATCAGCCGGTGAGGCAGCTCTAAGAACTGGGTTACAGCGTAAGGAGATAAACTCAAATGGAGCAGAACATTCATAACACAAGAAATGCGAGATGCTACTCAGCCTAAAGCACCAAAGACATCCAATTAACGCAGCAACTTTTTTTCCCCTTTGGAAGCAAGATTCCTTTTAACCATCAGTTAAAAACCATCTCAGCAGCATGTGAACAAGAATGGCAACCGCTTCCAGCCCCCAGCATGACTACCTCCAGTTTCTTTTCCCTTTTCAGTCACAGCGAGATGCAGTCAGACAGACAATGAAGGTGGGGTTTTTTATTGTTGTTGTTTTCAATTGCAGTGTTAGGATACCGGATGCTGCTGGTTATCGGTGTTTGCAGGTCTCATTGACAGGACAGGCCAGGCACTGAGCAGTCGATACACCAGCTGCTGCTTCGCTGCCGGAGGTGCTGTGCCCCAGGAGGCTCAGACAGAACCTGCGTGGGTGGCTCTGGCACTAGCTGCAGATGAATCTGTGCTATCAGTGAAAACGCTGTCCCCAGAAGGTCACCTGTCCTCAAATGCTCCCTCTCAAAAGACACCTGCTCTGGATCTTCTGCCCAAGCTGTGCCAAACAAAAAGGTTTGCTTGTGTCAAATACACTAATGCCTTTCTCCCTCCATTTACCCTCACCACTTCAGGGTGAATTTGTGACACTGTCACTGCAATGGCAAAAAGCCTCTTTGGTTCAAGGCAACCAGCTTTTCAAAACTTCAGCCCCTATATCCACAGCAGAATCCCTTCTGAGATTTTCTCCCTGCAAAGCTATTACTTCCAACACAGTAACGTCTCACAGCCACTGCTAAAACTCCTGCTGATTGCAAAAGAGGGTAAATTTCCAAATAGAGACTACAAGATTCCCTCTTCCAGAGACTACAAGATTCCCTCTTCCGCCAGAAAGGGTGTGCAAGAACCTGCTCCAGGATCTGAAGAAGGTTCCCCTGAGCAGAGCCCCTCTCAGCATGCAGGCCACAGCAGTTGGAGGACCATGGCTTTTGCTGGTACAGTGAGAAACACCATGCCAGGGACCCTGTGGCAGTGCTCTGAATCACTGGAGCAATCAAAACCACTGAGGAATTTGATATTTCTTACAAGGGTAAGAAGTGTTAGGGACCTCAGATGAGCCACAGGCATGGTGCTAGATTGTCACGGCCCTTAAATGATCACACAGAGCAACAGGAGAAAATAAAATAAACTAGTGCTTCCCTGCTCAGCTGTGCTCAGATTATGATTCAAGACACAGGAGGAAAAAGACATGGGGCTGCCCAGACAGTATACTTCGCTGTGGAGCCATTGCAAAGGAATGAGGAAGGACCTGGCAACATGGATAAGGAAAACTGTGCATTTCTAACAATAACCTCTGCACTTCGTGTGGCGTTGTCTAGACCGCAGCAGCAGCCAGTGCAGAGGGACACAAGAACTAAGAAAAGGCTACGGCTGGGCAAATCCCTTGTTATCCCCTTCCTCATGTGTGCAGTGAGAGTGACACCACTTGCCAATGGCGCAGGATGTTGTGAAACATTCAGATACTTCAGTAATTGTCCTGGTTTGAGCTAAACTAAACCAATGCTCGTCAGTGATTTCTACTTTCCAGCTCAGTCTCTTCTAAAAAAGGCTGCACTATCTGAGGTTAGCAGCACATTTTTGCAGACAGTGTGTGCTACTGGCAGTGATAACACCTGATGTTACAGTTACTGCCTGGCACTGGGATGCAGACAGGCTCTTGCTGATACTTATTCCTACAGTGACCAAGGCCACTGCTGGCTCTTGTGTGCCACGCTGGGGGTGCCGGGGAGTAAGAGGGGGCATGAGGAAGTAAAAGGTTGCACCTCTGGGGGGTAACAGACAGGACAGGTGACCAACAGAAGTATTCCATTCCATATACATCATATTCAGTATAAAGTGAATTATCATCAGGGTTTAGGTCTCTTTTTTTCTTCCCCTCAACAGCCCACATCCAGGGAGGACTTCATCCAATATCCTGCTTTTGATCCCAATCCTGAGTTCCTGAATCCAGCTCCCATATCCAGCTTCCCTCTGCCGCTGAGCCTGCAGCCTCCCCAGTGTCACCTGCTCTGCAGCATCAGTGGTGATTGCTATTCAGGGCAGGGGGAGTGGGGTTCAATACTGAGTTTGTGTGTGTGTATATATATTTTTTCACTATTTTTATTATTTTCTCATTCAATAAATCTGTTTTAACTTTCTTTTTCCAAGCCGTAAGTCTCTCTGCCTCATTCCCTTTTCTTTCTCATTTGAAGGGCAGAAGAGGGTATTAGAGAGCGTCTGTCAGCATTTAGTGGCCAGCCCAGCCCTAACCTGTGACAGTAATAAAAGTTGGATACGTACTGCAGAGAGCCAGATGGAGAAGCCATCTGATGGTGTCAGCTGGGACTGAAGTCTGGAGGATCGTACTTAGCTAAAAGTCTTCACACTGGCAAGAATCAGCCCAGTATTTTCTCTAAACTCTGACGGAGTTTTCAAATCTACAGCACTTTTTTTCTGCTTACTCTCATACAGGAGAGCCCATCCAGATTCACACTGCATAACTTTCATTGCCATTCCTGTCCTCTTGTTGTATTTTCTTGCTAGGATTTGCCTTACAATGCACCCAATGTTACATCATGCACCAAAGTAACGAAGAGAAAAAAAGCAACAGAGAAAACGATGCTGCACCTGCAACACTGCTGGCCTCTCTTTTCTACAAAAGAAACTGGCAGAAACCACACAAGATATTCTGCAACCCAGAAAAGCAGGAAAAATTAGAAGACTATGTGAATAGAATGTTATTTCCAAGGACACAGAAAATTGTTATCTGATACCACTTTTAATCGTATTTTATTTTTCAGTCATGTACGGTATAGTCAGCTGAAGGTCATTATAGGTGGTTCTCACCTGATCTCTAAAAAGACCTGCATGAAGAAAACTTTTCTTTTATACAGAAGTCCTGCTCAGCTGAAAGTGAATGGTTGCTTTATTTCCCCATGCATGTATAAAAGTCTCAAGTGAAGAAATTGGAGAGATTACATATTTGCATATTATAAAGGCACAGGTCCTCAGACATTTTCTACTAAGTTAAAACATATTGCTGATGCTTAATAATGAAAGAGTAACCCTTCCATACTAGACCTGAAAAATATGCTTAAGTGGTTCAAACTCAGGCCTAAGACATGGATGTGAATAGTGCAAAAAAATTTCTTCTAATCTCTCAGCCTACTGGTATTTATTGCCTTGGTTGGCTGACTTACCTTCTAGAGAAGACTGGGACTAAATTAATGACATAAATTGTCTCCCCAAATTGATGATAAATGGAAAACGAACAGTGAGTCCTGAGTCAAAAGACAGCACTCCCTACAGGCTAAAAAGAACTTTTCAGCATCCCATACAATAAAGATATCCAAGATCACATCATAATGTTCCTCTGAAGAGAGCTGAAGGAAACTCTACAGGCTCTGAAACTGATGAATGGCTTCACTGTGAGCATGTCAGAAAGGCGCATCAAGATACAAATGCTTTTTATTCCTAAACCGCATGCCATCAGTCCCTGTCCCGCACACGGTTTGCATTACATTCTTACAAAAGAAACAACAAGAAGTCCACATGGGTCAAGGGTAAGAAAATTAATCCTTCCTGGCCCTGGTGCAATCAGACAGAGCCAACACACAGCATAGGAGACTTTTCTGCCTTTCTAGAAATATTTACTTGGGACCAGTCAAAAATAAAAACAAAAACCCAACAAACAAACAAACAAACAAAACACTTAAAAATTTAAGCTTCAGTGACATTCTCCGTAGAGTGCCGTGGGATAAAGCGCTGGAGGGACTGGGAGCCCAGGAAA
>NW_009696245.1:8820-57524 GCF_000703405.1 Apaloderma vittatum | reverse complement strand
TTCCAGAGGATTGTCAGTCTGAGGCTGTCCCCAGAAACACTGGCTCAAGATCACAAGTTTTAAAAATAACTCTAGAGTTTTTCCTTTTAATTTGCATTTGCTTGTTTGTGAGCCATCAGGTTGCATGCAGACCATGTTTCTCATCATTGGTTCAGAAACAGAAAGGACAAAAATGCTCTCGTTTGGAAATGGAAAGCTGAGATTGTCTAATAAGTGTGACTTTTTGACCTGGGAATTTAAAAGCAGCAGAGACACCCATAAACTGTAAATTCTGGCACCGCTGTTGCAGATTTGTATCATTCAACTTTGCCTTCTCGTAGGTTCTTGAAGTATTGACTGTTGTGGAAGGGGATACTGTGCGTAGCGTGAAAGATGGCCATTCTGTGCACATCTGCTCTTTGGAGGCGGTCAGGTCTTCTGCAGGACTCCGTTGTTCAACTTCTGAAAGCCAGAAGGAAAGGAAGAGTGTTGAGGGTGTAGTCTTTTCTGTGGAGCAAATGGCTGCTCCTAAACCAGACTGACATCCTAGGTAAGATCAGGGTCATTGAAGCTTCTAAGAGGCCCGAGTCAAGAGTTGAAATGCATGTTGTCTTTGCAACGGGTTGTGTTCATCTCTCTAAATCCTTAAAAGAAGAGGACTCCAAACTGCCCATTTCATTGCCCAGCTGCCCTGCTCTTGGGCAGTCCGGCACGAAATAGATGGAGAGGAATAATTCCTAGAGCTCAACCAGTCTCTATCACACAATGAATGCAATCTCAGCTGGCAGCAAAGGCAACTTTTTGACTGCTCTTTCCTGCCCTAGAAATACCATTCGTTACCCTCAGCAATATCAGAGGCTGAACTCCGCTCTCCCTTGCATTTACTTTCACCTAATTAAGGGCCTGTTAAATAAGATCAGATGCCCTCTGAGAAATGACTGCATAGATGGAAAAGCCTGCATGGATGCTCAGCTAAGGGTGGAAAAGACACTGTGTGGGTGCCTGTGTTTCTCAGCCAAGAATGATAAAAGCGATTTGGCCTACTGGCAAAACTGCAGCACGTTGTGCTGCTGACTCTTTTGAAATAATTCTTTATCAGCAAAAGGCATATTATTGCAAAAAAAAAAAAAGAAGTCATAATTTAGCTTGATTTTAACTCGTTTGCTTCTAGCACATGGGTATCCTTGGAGTAAGCAGCTGTGGAATAATTAAGGGAGTCGAGAGTCCCTTAACCTCCTGCGAGGTTGGTTGTGTGTTCCAGCGGGGATGTAAATAACCCAGAAAGCTGGAGTGAGCAGGTGAGGAACCAATTCAAGGTCTTGGAGGAGTCCCAAATTAGCCATTTATGGCAAGGGAAGAAATTCCGCCGGGGGCTGCCTCCATCCCATGAGATGCATGGGCATCTGGAATTTCATCTCCCACCGTCCCTCAGCCATGGGCTTTTCACACTTGAATTAAGCTTTTTTTATGCTTTGGAAATGCTTTTGTAAGCCAATTTGATACTGTACTCAGGTGCCCCACTTTGCCCTAAAACAAGTATTATGCTAAGTGCACTGGAAAGGAGAAAAGTTCTGCAGTTGAGAGATGGTCCAAGATTTGAGACACCTGGACTCATACCCTGCCTTGCTCAGAGAGTCCTTGTACAGCTGTGGGCAAATGAGTGTAACTCCATGTGTCCTGAAATTACAGAAAGTATTTCCAAGGTTGGGACCTCTTTTGGAGCCCTCTGAAATTCCTTCCATTGGCTATTGAAAACTCAGGTCACCTCTTTACACCTGAGGCTGGTGTGCATGCCCTGATGAGAGCTGGAAAGCTTTGCCTGAATCCCA
This sequence comes from Apaloderma vittatum, assembly GCF_000703405.1. Lineage (NCBI taxonomy): Eukaryota > Metazoa > Chordata > Aves > Trogoniformes > Trogonidae > Apaloderma > Apaloderma vittatum. Next base: position 55,716 of record NW_009696245.1, on the reverse strand, counting down.
AAGTCCAGAAGAACTTTTGCTATGTTACTATCAGGTATCTAGTCTGAGCTCTGGTGTGCTTATTGTAGAGGAAGATGCTTCCTGAGGGAATAATTTTTCTCTTCGTAGCCATATTGTATATGACAATAAGTTACGGCTTTCTTGATTCCATGTAGAGGAACGCTGACAACCCCAAGCTCTGTGGAGGGGACTAGCTGAGAGCAGTCTGATGGTCTTTCACTGGAGGGAAGGATTTAATACAAAATGCAGGTCGATATCCCTTTTCTTTGTACTTGGCCTTGCTTATCCATACTGGAACGCTGTCTCTTCCAGACCTATCCCATCCTAGAGAAATGACTTCCCTGCAAGCACTTTGCATTAATCCCTGGGATCCAGCTGGAGGGGAGTGTGTCAGTGCCACTACTCGGGTACTTTGAATACATGTATCTTAGCCATGGACAGAGTCTAAACCCTGCTTGCTAGCAAGACATGAATTCATCTAACTGCCCTCCGGGTCGGAGCACTGCTGGTGAAATTTTACAGCTGATGAGCAGAGAAGGCTGAGTGGCACGTCCTTGGCATGTCCTTGCCTGTGACAGAGTAGTGCATCAAGATTGAGTCTCCCAATCGCCCCTGGGCCAGTATTTGGGGTGCACTTATGTCCATACAGATACACTAACACAATTTAGTGCCTGATAGAGTCTTGCTCAGTAAAAGACCTATGTTCAGTCACAGTGGTGGCATATTTGTGCCTGAACTCTGCAATTCTGCCCTCTTCTATGTGTCCAATGTTTGAGGGTAGAATTATGGCTTTCACACTGCCATCTGTGGATTTGCATTTGGCTTGAACTCCTGCAATGTCTAATGTCAGCATTCATCTTGTAGCTTGCCAAAGAGTCATCCCCATGCCAGGTTGCTTCTTCCACAAGCTGCTCAAAGAAGCAGTGAGGGAGCTGGAGGATGCACGGAGGCTTTTGAAAGTTCTGTGTTCCTGTAGAAGATGGTCTGATTTGTCTTTGGGACTCTGCCTTAAGGTGGATGAAATTGTAGGGGGTTGCCTGGAGTCATGGCATGAGGAACAAGGTAGGTCATTCAGTATAATGCTGTCTCCCTCTCCCTGCTCCCTGTGCTTTTACGTGGGAAAATTGGTCCTTCAGATTCACAGGGCCCTGCTTTAACAAAGTAATAACTCCCCTCTGCCTTGCATAGAGGATGTAAAATGAGTAGGGCTGGAGGAAAGAGCGAGCAATGCTCATAAATGCAAAAAGCATTTGCAGTCATTCTCCAGGTGAGAAGGAGCAGGGAGTATCGCTCCTCAGGAGCAGGTAACGGGTGGGAAGCCATGCAGACGTGTCCCCCAGGGCACGTGACGTGTCGGTCATCTGACACTATCGATTGCAGAGCTGTTCTTCCACGGTGTGGCCTTTTTGAGTCAAACACAGACTGTTCAGCAAAGCCACAGAGCTCTTTCAGGGGAAAGGAGGTGGATATGTGGAGCTCAACGCTTCGCTCCTCTTGTAAATGGAAAAGCCACTCCTGTCACTCTAAGTCCTGCCAGATTGGTAGGTTGTGGTTTCAGCTGGGAAGAGGTCAGAGTATTAAGGGCAGCTCAAGGAATTTAGCTGGAAATCTGAAAATCTCCATCTTCCCCTCCCCCAGCCTATTATTCTGTAATAGACCCAGAAGAAGGGGAGAAGAAAGAGGAAACCTAAGAAGCTGGTGATTACATGTGAAGCCTGGCAGATCTGTAATCCTGGACTCCATTAAACATCTGTCTCCTCCAATCTCACTGACAGCCAGGTCTCCTCCTCTCTGCTGCCTCTCACAGATCTTACATTTGCAGGTCACTTGAAAGCACCAGTTGTTAATCATCCCCTTGCTTTGGTATTCCACTCCAGCCCAGTCTGGGCACCAGTCTTCCCAGGGAGGGCAGATTTGGGTGAGGCAGAGACCCTGGCTCAGAGGTGTAGGCACTTCTATACCTCCTGGGTTTGAGCTTTAAATCTAACACATGCTTGAGTGCTTTCCCGGATCAGTGCCCGGTGGCTGTCAGAGACCCTTCTCTTAATTATTGCATTCTAAAAACGCTTCAAAAGTTGTTTCCATTGCTGGCTCATGTATCTTATTACTTTCTTTGAAGCAAGTATTTGCTCTCTTGGGGCTTTTCCTTACGCCATAAGTGCACAGAGTTATCATTTTCTAATGCCTTTTCTGTTTTTCATGGGATACCTCTGAACTCCTAAGCATGCTCCTTGTTAGCGGGGATTAATAGGCATTTCATTGCTAGACTCAGGGAGAACTTTTTTAAGTGCTCCAGAATTTGCTGTGTCTTCTGCACTCATGGCTTTGAGTCTTTCTTGCTTTAGGCCCCTGCTAAATATCTTTCATCACTTTATATTACTTGATATAGTCATTATCTTCATAGATGTGTGCAGTAGGAACAAGAAAATGAAATCCATTCCAGAACCTGCCCTTGAAAGGCAAACTGGCTTTTATGTTCTTTTCTATTAAAAAAGAACTTTAAAGTCATACCATGATGTTAAGGTTTTTTTCCAGTTGTTTTTTTTTTCAGGGTTCGTTTGGGAATTTCTCTCAGCTTTTGTGATTTTCCAGCTTTTAGTTGAAGACAAGTGAACTCCACTACCCTGAAAATTATTTTCTTTATTTATTTCCTGGATGAGGAAGTAACGCGAATCCTTGAACAAGCAAACTGAGCACTGGGTCACCATGACATTCCTCGTGGTTGTGTCTATATGATAAAGGTAGCCAGGTGAGATTTTTTGGGTGACTGGAAAGATTTAAAGGGATGGAAAAATCAATGCAGAAAGTTGTAAGGTTTGCCTGCCCATTCAGTGGCTGCTGTACATGGACAGGGCAATGTCTCTGCCAAATAATCCATGTGTCATTGCCTGAATAAGTCAGGTTAAGGCTGGGACTTTTTGAAATAATGATCCTTAAACCCTCTGTTCTGCTGTCTCATTCCAATCCCAGCACTTTTCACATCGTTTTGACTCCCTAGACATCCTGTCCTTTAATTCAGCTAATGGATTTACTTATTCTGCTCTAGTCCTGAGCTGCTATGTAAATACCTGCTCTTGCGTCGCTCCCCTGAGCATTTGGATCCATGGATGCCTTTGTGATGTATTTAAGAACTTGCAAAGCCCTTTGGATTTCTTGAGAATGAAAGACAATGTTTGTACAAGATCCCTGCTCTCATGACAGCATTGGAGAAGCTTTCTCTGGAAGGAACCTTCCAAGCACTTCTGAAGATCACATGTCAGTAGTTTTTGCCCCAAAGTGCAAAGGCAACCCACGTGTTTCCTCCAAGCATCACATCAGGAATGTGATTTGCTGGAGTATCAACTCCAGGAGGATTCCCTTAATTAACGCCGGATTCACAGAGCACTGGCGCAAAAGAGACAGGCAGACGCTTGCACCGACCTAACCTCCATCAGGACAAAGTAACCTTTTTTTCCTACCAGCTATACTAATAAATGCAATAAACCAGGGAACAGTCCCTGGTGCTGAGACCAAATGCTGTGATATGGCCTGTGCCTGTAGACTTCAGCTTTCTTACTCTTCCAAAAGAGAATAACTCCATCCAGGAATAAACCTAAGCCATTCCTGGATGTTGTTTGAGATACTGCAGTTTGGACAGACAAAACCATGCAGGAGACCATGAAGAATTTGACAGTGTGGACTGTCAGGGCTCTGCAGCATCTCTCCAGCCGTAGGAGGATCCAAGGCAACAGTGAGATCCATTCTAGCCTGAAATCTTTAGTCCTGAGAAGGGAAGTCTGTGTAGTGTTATCTTTCATAGAGAGTTTTCCGGGCCAGCAGTAAAAGGGATCCTCTTTTGGCTTACTCATGTTCTCAACTCATCTGCCAGATGTTGGATGGGGAAGAGGTATGCAGCTCCCTGATTGCTCTTTTTGCATTCCCTATAATTGTTCTTGTTGACATTTAGGCGAGGCAGATGCCACTGCAAACACTGAGCACCTTGAGCCTCCCCGTGTGCTCTGTCTGGGCTGAAAGTGTTTCACGCTCTGCTACAGTCAGTTTTGAGTGCAATGCTGGGAAGGGACAGAACATCTTTCATCCACAGGATGCGATGATGAAATGAGCCAAGAGAGATTTGAAAACCCTTTTGTCTCCAGAACAGATGGGGAGATGTTTTTCTTTTCCTTCTGCAGGGAGCCGTGCGCTCTGTTTTTCAAGAACAGCCCTCCCAGGCTCTCCTCTTGCAACCATCAGCTCGTGGTGCGTTTTTGAGGAACTCATGGGTTACGATCTATCAGACTTTACGCCTGAACACCTTTGCTCTCCTTATGGCCTCAGATGACACCATTGATACCAAAGGGCATTTGGCAACCAGGTCAGACCCACAAACTAGTGCAGAAGAAGCCTCTTTGTGAGCTGCTTGGTATGTAAAGGAGATCCTTCTCCTTTTGCACTAAGACACTGCAAAAAGGCTGTGGGTCCATGCATCGGTGCTATAATCACCTCCAAAATGGCCTTTTTCTTTGCTGTTTTGCTCTTTTTTTTTTCCTTTCTCCAAGAGCATTATCTATCCCCAAGAGTTTCACCTCAGGCCATTAACTGGCAGGTTGGTCATTACAAACCACTTGGCAGTGACTGATTGTGGGGGTCTCTTCTGCCAAGGAAAATGTGGAACTGATTGCGTGGATGACCCCATTTGACCTCGGGAATTCAACATTTAACCTGGCTTTAGACATAATAAACTCCAGTAATTAGCAGAGAAATTCAGCAGTGACGTGTCTAATTGATTGGAAATGCCCGTCCCCAATGAGACATGGAGCTGAGCCGAGGGGAGCCCCTTGACAGGCATCAGCGTGGGGCTGCAAGGGGCTCGTCAGGATGCAGGGAAGGAATGTGAAGCATGATGTAGGTTTGCTTTTCTTTCCAGCTGAGAACGCCGCAGGTTTGCTTTTCTTTCCAGCTAATGAACTTGATGAGCACACTATCCATCACTAATTACTTATCCCTACACTCAGCACTTTCCCAAGATTGAGCTCGCACCTTTGGGAAAATCCACTTCATCGCTGTTGATCTTAACCGTGTGCTTGCAAAGAGGAAAACACCTTCTGTGATCCTCATTCCCACCAAAGAGGCGAGCATGGGCCGTGTTTGGGAGAATATCATCTTTTTCAGGTTGTGGGCTGATGATATCTTATGTCCCCTGTCAATATGGATCTGTGAAATCTCTTCCCAGGTCTTGCATTTGTGCTTTTAGACTGATAACAGCTGGAAAAAAAAAATACTTGAAATTAATTTCTTGGTTTGGTTGGGCTTAAACCTGGCCATGGTAGGACCTCAGGACCACTTGGGAGGATGGCACTTTTTGACATGAGACCAGGAATGGCTTGGGAGTAGAGGAAGGATTACAATTACTTCCGTCTGCTGTTACTGGTTTTGTTGTTGTTGTTGTTTTGTTTTTGGTTTATTTTAATCTTAGAATCATAGTAATGTTTAGGTTGGAAAAGACCTTTAAGATCATCCAGTCCAACCATTAAATCAAGGCTTTCCTCACTCCTGCAAGGAGTGAACTGGTAGCCACGTGGGCTTTAAATTACATCTCTACCAGTACAAGGGAGCACGACCAGGTGCTGGAGGTGGATTGTCTCATCCATTAAATTGGTGTGATGGCACTTGGCACATCCTCATCGTGGGGCTGTCGGGCTGTCTCCCAGACAGTCTTGGACACGGTTCAGGAATGACCACAGCCAGTGACTGTTTCTGAAAGGCAGTTTGGTTGCAGCTGCTCCATTTTCAGGCTAAGAGAGTTTAATAATGCGTTCATCTGCCATTCTGTACTCGCTGGCCTTAGGACCAGAGAGTAACGCAGGGCATATAAAATTACCAGTGTGGATACAACTTTACAGAGTAGTACAAACACAGCATTATGTGATTTGTGTGGGTACGTTCAAAGTCTCCTTACTGGAGAGAGCAACTGGAAGTTGTCAGCTCAAGCATTTGGTATTTTTAGCTTGTACTCCTAATTAAATGTTTGAAACATTGATTGAGAGCTAATGTCTGTCTTATAAACAGGGGCAGCAGAGGAGAAGGGAGGGTACATGTCTGAGGAAAGCCCATGCAGCCCACTGGAGCAGACTTGCTAGGGGGTGGCTAGGTGGAGTCCCCTTGGATTTTACAACCCGCTGGTGTCTCCTGCTGCTCTTTAAGTACCAGAAGTTTCCCCACCTCTGTTCATCCAGTCTCCTTCAGGACCGGTTTGCTTGAGTTGCACCACCTCCTCTCAGCATAAGGAACCTCTGAAAACCAACCCAGGGCTTCAGAGACGCTTTTATATCCCAGATCAATAAATTAAAAAGGAAAAAGAAATACAGTGACAACACCATATGCACTGAAGCATCCTGCGGAGATTGCAGAGTCTCAAAACAAACATTAGATGTGTAAACAGTGCATCAGCATTCCTTCGTGAGGGTAGCTGCGGATCCATTTATTGCCTTCTGATCATTTATTTTCATTAATTTTCATAGCTAAACAGATAAAAGTGCTTGTGGTGAATATCGTGGGCTCTTCCTGCTCCCACACAAGGCAAACAGTCCCCTTTTCTCGTTTCTAGAGTTTCTTTTTGAACTGACAATCAATCCACCTACTGCTAATTGTGGTGCAAATTTTACACAACCAGCAATTTGCACTGACTCCTTGTCCCAGTCTTGAGTGCTCAGAGAGCTTTGGGGTGTTACTCTTTCTACTTAGAGGAACAGCAGTAATGGTCGTGGTGTCAAAATATCTTTTAAATAGTGAAGTGTTTGTGCCTGATGGATGTGTTTGAGTTTGTACGTGTCTTTGTTTCCTTGCGCAACTGTTCAGGAGAATTCACCCGCAATAAAGAACTGCGGTTTTGAAACATTTTTTCTTAAACCAAAGGGATTATTTGTAAGTTTTAGCATTGACAGCTTTGCTCCAGAGTCCTAGAAAAATAGCAAGCGCCTTTACTGGGTGGATGAAATTTTCTTTCTCAGCTGGGTGAGGTCCTTGGAAATATCCTGTGCATTTCAATGGGACAATTTCATTCTTTTCTTGCTTGTATTTTTAATTTTTTTTTCCTGGCGTCCTGCCTCTCCAAGATATTAACTTTTTTATTATTATTATTGTTTTTTATTTATTTTGTCAAGCGAAAAGACACTCCAAATTTAGTGCTCCATTTGTGGGGAAAAATATATTTGTTCTGGCTCTGTGGTTTGCTCTTAGCCTGGGATGCTGCTCTTTCTCTTGTTGGCCACTAGAACGTTCATGTGCAACGTAGACCTGATGTAATTATTTCTTGGCTTCTTATTGATTTCTTAAAAGATTTTATAAAAGGCTACCGCATTTTCCTAACTGCCCTCTGTGTGTGGTGGGACTTGGAGCAGGCTGTGACTGGAAAGACGATGGTTGATTTCGTCACATACAGGACACACAGAAATTCTGGGCTCACTGCACATATGTGATGTTCATGCTAGGTCACAGGGCAAGAGCTGTCTTGTCACACAGACATTACCTGGCACTCTGAGTTACATCCATCCTCCAGCTTAAAAGAAGAGTCACTAACATGAGAAATTCACCACCTGCATGAGTTAGTTGCTGCAAACCTCGAAGTACAGAAGACAGAAAACAGGGGACCAGGCTTGTTTTTACCTGGCTGTGAACATTCACAAATGATAAAGGGCACAGCCTCGATGCACGATGCAGTATTTTGTAACTGCATATCCATGCTTATGTAAGACCTCAAAGGGTGTTACAAAACATAGAATCATAGAATGGCCTAGGCTGGAAGGGACCTTAGGGATCATTTTAATCCAGCCTCCCTGCTGCTAGGGACGCCACCTCTTGACTAAATCAGGCAACACATGGGGACCGAACGGGAATTGAACCCGCTACCTTAGCGTTGTTAGAGCCTCGCTCAACTGACTGAGCTAACCGGCCCCATAAATGACCCTTGTTCTGTTAACTCCTCTGTGTGCTCAAAATTTTCTGAAGTTGCTGACGTCTGTGGGTGCTCCAGTATATGCTTTTATATAGAGACAGACGTATGCAAAGACAAAACCATAAGAATCACCTTATCTGCCCGGGGAGCACGTGTGGGATGGAAGGCAGCATGTGTTTGGCAGTGCGTGATACCATTACACTAATGCATCTGCAAATGCACGGGGAGGCTGACGAGGGACTATTTGGCTAATGGAGTGACTGGGCTAATAAAATTAGCCTCGCATTCACTGCCCGAGTGGGGAGGAGGGGAACTGTCCCTTTTTGTCTTCCCCAGCATCTCCTGACATCTTATTCCCGCATGACAGCCTAGGAAGGGAAGGGGCAGTCTTAAAGCAGAGTTGAAATGTGCTGACTACAGGAGCAGAGTGCTGGTATTTTCTGTCCAGTGTAAAAGAAGGAAGGAAACTAAATCACTGGTCCATGATGCCTTCACCTGGGTGAGACACATGAGCACAGACTCCAGGAGATCTGAGCCACCGTCATCCTTCACAAACCACCCTTCCCTCAAAAGGGGCAAGGTTGGAAATACATTTGTCACCTGAGCTGCAGACAGCAAACGACGCTGATTTAATTAACCCAGTGAGCCGTGCTGGCCTTGTCTATGAGAGCTCAGGACATCACACTGTGTGGATGAGTGGAGGCAGGGTGCAGAGTGAGAGGGCATGAGGGTGAAGATATGTGGCTGCTGGACCATCAGAAGCCATCTCAAAGCACTTTGCTTCTCACAGCCAGAAAGCCCTTTACAATTAGTCCTGATGTGATTTACATTTGCTTTAAGGCATCTGCATAATGGGATATAATGCACAGGAAACAGAGTCACAAGCTTTTGAAAGCTTTTGAGGACTGACAGGTCCCACGGGGCATGAGATCTCTCTTTTACTGCAGCTGGAAGTGAGTCCAGCCTTTACAGAACATGTGTTCATGGGCTGAAAAGCCATAAACCTACCTACCAATCTCTCTGACCTGTCAGCTGTACTTATGAAGCACCCACCATCGTGGTGTCTGGACTTGCCCTCTGTTCCACCTTTGCTATGGATTTATTGGGACCTTGGACTAGTTACTTAGACACCTCCCCCAGGCAGGAGGATTTTTATTTCCAGTGGAGCGAAAGATGGATGGTTGTTGCTTTGCTGTCAGTAAGGGGAAGACCAGGGCTTGCTGAAAGCTGGGCAGGTTTACCAGGAGAGAGAACAATCCTACTTGTAGGAAGTCACCTTGGCCAAGGGCCTGTGAAATTTTAATGCTCCCCACCAAATATTGACTCTCTGAGGGCGTCTGAGTAAGCCTTTTGTAGAGAAGTCAATATTTGCCTGACGTTTCAGTGGATAATGTTGCTTTTCTCTGAATTTCCATTGGACTCTGCTGACCTCTCTCAAACTCATTGCACAGGATTAGAAGCAAGATAAAAACATGCGATTAGAAGTAGCTGTTCCCTTTGGAGGGCGGTTAAGTATTGCCTACTTCTCCCTGCCTTAATGAGACTTTCTGCTGGGTGCCTCCTCCTCAACTGAGCAATGCATCTGAGCCTGGGTGTAATCACTTTCAGCATAGAGCAATCCTTTTCCATTCAATTTTCCATGACTCTGCTAAGGAACATGTAGAGCCCAAATTTAGGTGCTCAGATACCACCAGTGGCGAACGCAAAAGAAACCTCAACAAATGCAAGCGTATTGGCAATTTTGCACCATGAGTGTTGCTCTTCTTTCCACTGGAGATTATGGCAGAAGAAATCTCATTACCCCATCAGGAGCTGACTTAGAATCATAGAATATTTCATCATGGAAGGGACATTTAAAGGTCAAGTAATTCCAACAGCCTTGTGATAAGCAGGACTATCTTAAACTAGATTGTGTTGCTTAGAACCCCGTCCAACCCGACCTTGACTGTTTCCACCACCTCTCTGAGCAACCTGTTCCAGTGTTTCACCAACATCATTGCAAAAAATTCTTCCTTATAGCTAGCCTGGATCTACCTTCTTTTCATTTAAAACCGTTACTCCTTGTCCTGTCCAAGGTCTGTCCCTCTAGGTGAAGAAGCTTCACGTTAAATTTTAGGAGGGGCTGTAGCCATATGTTGCCAATAGGATGTAGATGCCTTGCTTGTACTTAAGCTAACCAGTTAAATCCTGCAGCAAACACTCTGTTCTGCCTCTGTGGTATGATAATTCTGCCAGCTTGGGCAATTTAAGCACCTGTCCTCTACAAGTCTGAGATGCAGAAGAATCTCAGTGGGGTGAAAGTAAATATATAACCTTTCAAGTAGCAAATACACTGCTGCAAGTAAGATTTTGCCAGTTTACCATCCATTTGGGACTCAATCTAAGTTGACTGTGCCTCCTAAAAAAGAGTGATCCTGTAAACAATGTAACCCTAATAAACTTAACAATTAAAGCACTTGTTTCAGATTTAAATTGGAATTTGTTACATTTCCGTTTGCAAGGCAAGCCAGACGGATTTCAAAATAAGTGATGGGAAGAGCTAATTTGTATTTCTGTTTGTGCTCGTGGGAGTTAGAAATTAAATCCAGGTACACAAGAAGGAGAAGACTTAATTTCAATAGCAACTTGGGCTTCTGATAACTGTAGGGATCTGGACTTAAAATAAATGCAAAGGAGTCGTTTTCAGGACCAAAAGGCTCAGGACTTGTGGCTACATCTGCATTGCTGCTTTAGATTTATTCAGATCAGGAGTGAAGTGCTGTAACAAGTCTCCCAGTTGTCCCTCCTTACTGGCTTTTCTTTTCACCTCACAATGGCTCAGAGCATACGACTCTGTTCTTTCTGAACAGATGAGGCCAACAAATATGCTCCAGCACCCGACACCCATGTATGGGACTGAGGTTTTTTTGTTGTGGGCACCTCAGCAGTGGATACCTACCACCTAAGCAGGGTAGAATAGGACAGCCTGGTCTTGCAGCACGTCTCATCCAAATTTATCTGGCCAAAAGAAGGAGTGAGTGATGCTCATATGAGCAGTATCTTATTGAAAAAGTGTCTCCACTTAACTGGAGGTCATAGCGTGTACTCTTCTTGAGTGGTCGCATCATTTCATAAAAAAGCTTTTTCATTAATTAAAAGCCTTTAACCTTGCATCGTGCTCAGGGTTTGGTATAGGAGCTTCATTTTTGTGATCAATACATATTAACATATTTCCTAGAAAGAAGCTTTCGCTCCTTGAATTACCAGATAAAAATAATCGTGTGCATGTGAAAGCATTTTGTGTCTCTAATATCCATTAACTGGATCAGGGTCGCAATTTTCCTGTTCTTCTGGACTTTTGTCCATATCGCTTACCCAAAGGAACACGAAACATTGTTTGGCCTCATTCAAATGACATTTCAATAAATGCCAAGGGGGAAGTGATGGTTCTGTACTGCCTTTCTTCTTTTTTTTAAGGTTGAGAGAAAGGGGATAAACTAATGAATATGCCCTAGCCCATGAATCAGGGGTTTCAGCAATGAGATTTCTCCATGGTCTCTGTGTAATTCCGCACAAGTCACTAACAGCCGTGAGCAGCTCCTTGCAGAAGAGTCTGGCATTTATTTTTATGTAGCACCCTGGGCCACTGATTTTGATGAGGTTTCCAGGCAGGAACACGATTATTAATTTATCCACAATATTAATAGCATTGAGCAGGAGCGGGGAGAGCTGTTTTATCTCAAAAAACCTTCCCTCCTATCCAACTTTCAACACTCTGGGAGGCCTTTAGGCATGGTGGGCACTCAGCGTCTGGGGGCAGAGCCCTGCAGGTGGGCTCATACCCCAGCAAAACTTCCTTCTTTCCTCCCGCTGAGCTGGAATTAATATTCTTGTTTCAATCCCTTTGTACTGACAACCTAAAAATTAATTGCCTGTGCACATGAGAGGTGAATGACCAGATGCCCAGGAAAGCACAACAGAATTATTGAGCGATTCTGCTTTAATTAAGTGCATCAGAGAGCTGGGATTGGTGAGGCCCAGTGCTTGATGCCAGCAACATCACTGAGAGGACGTGAAGGGATGACTGCTGCCAAGGGATGATGGAAAGTACTCGAGGAATATAGAAAGCTTTTTAAATCCTGGCTTCCTTTGAGAATGCTGGAGCAACAGCCAATAACCATAAAACTACTGGGGCAAAGCTGCAAACACACCACGGGCATCCCTCAAGCACTTATCTCTCTGAGAAGCTCTCTGAGAAGGGAGATGTTTTATCAACGAAAGGGGAGCACAACAGACCGGCAGCTGGGAATTCCCTGCCAAAAGGGCAGCAGGTAACATTTTCAATCTCTGCCTGAAGTTGTCACCGTCCAAACCACCCAAGAGAGAGGAAACTGGGGGCGTCCACTCTTCTGAGCCCGACTCCCTGTAAAGCCACTCATGCTCTAAGACAAGTTGTGTAAAGCAGTCGTCCCTGCATGCCTCGGTTCCCACAGTGCGAAAGGTGGGGTGACCTACCCTCTTACAATAACTGTTAAACAACATCCTGCCCTCTTACAATAACTGTTAAACAACATCCCTTAGTTCCTGAACTGCAGTAGTGGATGCTGAAGGTTTCTTGCATAATCTTCGGAGCCACATCACGGTGATTCCTGTCTTCACTCAGCAGGCCACCAAGATCAAGGTCACCCAATCCACCTGTATGTATTGTATGTATATGACAAGGAACCTGGTCACTGTAAAATGCCCATGTAATACCCAAACTTACAAGGTCCTCTTTGGTTTCTCACCTTATCTCCCTTGCAAGAAAGGAAGCTCCATGGCCCAAGAAGCTTAGGAGCCAAGAGCTTTTGTTCATAAAGAGCTTCAAGTAACATAAGTGGAAGATACTATCCAAGAGGAAATGTTTCCTCCTTCTCCTCACTTGCCATTTCCACCACTGGCTGGAAAGAAGCTGAGTGTGGTGCAGCCAATCACTGCAGGTATCCAGCTGACTGAGAACCTGGGACACCCTGGCAATGCATCCATCCTTCTGGAGTGGCAGGGCTCATCTGCCAATGATCTGTGGGAAGAGCAGACTCATTTGGGCAAAAGTGGTGGTATTTGTCTTAACTTACTGCAGCGTGTTTGTCTGCATCTAAGGAAAGCATCCAGACACCTGCTGGTGGTGGAAGGGAGAGAAATTGGCCCTTTTGGGGTGAAATACACTTGCAGGTTCAACTCTAGGATAGCATGAACTCCCCTCAGCTGTAGCTACATCACTACAGTGCTTATAATGTGAGTTCAATTCCCATTTGGTCCCCATATATCGCCTGATCTAGTTGAGAGGTGGCGTCCCTGCCCATGACAGGGAGGTTGGATTAAAATGATTTCTGAGGTCCCTTCCAGCCTAGGCCATTCTATGATTCTTGCTTTAGGTGTCCTCTACACCACAGTAAGGGTTGTTGTCTTGCTTCCAGCATCCATGCTCTTTTTTTTTGTTCAGAATGTCCCTGTGATGCTCACAGATACACTTGGGACTCTGGCTGCTCTGCTACCAGGAAGCCTCCTCAGATGTTTATCCAAGACTCCCACCCAAAGGAGAAACCAGATTGCTGTCCATTGTTCTGCTCATTCAGTGTCAGCACATGACCTGCCTTCGCTGGGCAGTAAATACACTTTCCTACAAGGAAATAGTTTGCATCTCCTTGGAATGGGGAAGTAGTTTCCACCACCCTTTATTTCTCTCTGTCCCCAGACTTCTTGCCTAGATCATTATTCTGTACATCTGAAACAGGCTGAACAGAGATCGATTGGGGGACTATTACCCCAAGAATGACCAGAAATGGATTCTAAGAAGTCACATAATAATACCATTTCTTCAGTATGAGGGCTTGGATTGCATAGGAAACTTATGCCATACTTTGCTTACAGCCATTGTGATTTTCTTGTCACCCTATTCTATTCTGGCTACAAGAGCTCCCAGCTACTCCATAAGGGAGATGAACGAGAGACCACACAGCTTCCAGGGGCACAGATCCCATAGATGACCCACTTGGAGTTAGCAGCGTAGTTCAAACATCAAGGAGTGTCAGGATGACTACTGCTAATTCTCCGGTAATTAAAGCTAGCTACAGTATTTTATCCTTCGATGCAGAATCTCCAGAAAACCAAACCCGCATTGCTGCAGTAGAAAATGTGGCTGGGGATCCCAGAGGCAAAAGTGCTGATGAAGAACTCCAGAGGAATTAGAAAAATCAGTGATCCATGGCAAAGTGCTGCAAGGACGTTTGTGAAGCTGTTTCTCCGAGTGCCTCAAGCATGTAGAGATATAATGAAATTGTGGAAATGGGCACATGGAGAGATACAATGAAGCTGTGGGAATGGCTCCCTGGGTGAGCTGAGGTGTGGAAGATGCTTGGTTTGGTTCTGGTGGACAAAATGCAGAAGAGATCAGGACACTGCTCCAGAAGTTTCATTCACCTCCTGGGCTATTAACATTTTTCCCTAACCTTCTGGGCAGTGTGACTGAACATGATTCAGCAGTTGTTCACCTGGGACATGTCTATGCTCTCCACCATAGACATGTCTGCATTACCATGACCGAAAAGTCATGCCGTAACACATGTAAAAGCCCAGTGACTGTTTCTGTGCTGAATTTCAGGAGAGTTGGAAAAATGTTTGCTATTAGGAAAGAGTTTGCAAAGAACTAACTTGGCTACAGGAGAGCCTCTGATGATCCTTCAATATTGCAGTATGAGCTGTCAGAGTAGAAAGTCATTCTTCTATATAGCATGAAGATGAAACAGAGGCCCAGAACAAGTGCGAAGGATTTAGAAACGGTAGAGGATGGACTTCAAGTTCCATTATCAGCTGAAGAAAAAGAAAATGAAGATTTTCTGTCTTCATGTATCATCATGTCTGAAACCTCAGAAGTGTTGTGAAGTTTTGTGGAGGTACAATGGAAAGGCTGAGCATAGCCCATGAATGGAATAATAAAGATCTACAAGAAAGAAATAAAAAAAAAAAAAGAAAAATAACTTCAAAAGGGTGGAGGTTTAGACACATCCAGCGTGGTGTTGCTATCAATCAGCATGGGACCACCAGAAACCTTTGAGCAGCGTTAGGATTGTGGCCAGAAGGGAAACTGTAGTGAAAAAATTAAGAGCATCTAGGGGTCTTCACTGAACTTGATTACATAGCGACATGTAGGACACAACGTACTTGGATTTACTGAGGCAGTCCAGGGCAGTGGCGCAAACCTAGCACGGTATCTTGGTGCCTGAAGGTATAGAAGTGATCGTCTGGCAAAGATCAGCTCCAGCCTAGTTAAGCGGAAAGTGAACAGCCATCTCCAGCATCTAAAGCAGACTGTACCCCTGCCTTTATGTGCTCGCAAGGATACTGGATTTCTGCACTGCTCCTTTAATTTTTACGGCGTTCTGCTTATTTCTGTGGTGCGCGTAAACTTGCAGTCTGTTTGTAAAAATAGAAGATCACAGCGTGGTCTGCTTTATATCTGTATGTGTACGCAGGCACACAGTGTTTCTCCCAGCATGCAAAACGAATAAATTCTGGAGTGATTTTTCATTGTTGCTTTTATGAGGTTCAAGGAAGAAAAAAACCCTCAAATACGAATAAATGATTTATTCCAATGGAATTGCTGTTTGCTACGCTTCATGCTGGACCTTAGCTCAGTCAGCATGTGGATGTTTCTCTATATTGTTTCTCATTATTTCTGAGGTTTTTTCAGGGAATCCATGAAGTCAGTGTGTGTGTGTGCATACATGTGAGAGCATGCATACGTGAAGGCAAGAAAAAAGAGATACCATTTCTTACTATCTATAGACTCTTTCTATATGTATGCAAAAAAGGGATGTCACCCTCTTTATTAGATGCACAGGCAAATGATGGATTCATGATACCTCCCTTCAGAATGGGCCTGGTCACTGCTGGTCAGTAAATTTCCCGAGGAGCTTTTCTTTTCATCCTAAAAAGGCATTTAAAATATGGCCAGATGAACTGGGTGCTCTTTGCATATACATATGCCTACAGTGAAAACGTGTAGTTTTTACATAGTTGACCATAATAATATGGGTTTGTGTGTTTGTACAATTAACACATCACGGTTTTGCTGACTGAATATCTAGGTGAGCTTAAAAAATTTTTTATTAAAAAAATTGACCCCACCTCGAATACTGTGTCTAGTTCTGGTGTCCCCACCGTAAGAAGGGCATAGATCTGTTGGAACAAGTCCAGAGGAGGCCACAAAGCTGACCCAGGGGCTGGAGCAGCTCTGCTGCGAGGACAGGCTGAGGGAGCTGGGATTGTTCAGCTGGAGAAGAGCAGACTCCGGGGGCACCTTATCCCTGCCTGCAGTGCCTGAAGGGACCTACAGGGAGGCTGGGGAGGGACTTTGGACAAGAGTGTCCAGTGACAGGACAAGGGAAATGGGTTTAAATGGAAGGAGAAGGGGGTTAGGCTGGATCTTGGGAAGAAATTGTTGAGTGCGAGGGTGGCCAGACTCAGGACCAGATTGCCCAGAGAGGCTGTGGGGGCGCACGAACTAGATTGCCCAGAGAGGCTGTGGCTGCCCCCTCCCTGGAGATGTTCAAGGCCAGGTTGGATGAGGCTGTGAGCAACCTGGGCTGGTTCAGGGCATCCCTGCCCATGTCAGGGGTTGGATTAGATGATCTCTAAGGTCCCTTCCAACCTAAGACATTCTAAGATTCTATGATATATGGGGTGGAGGGTGCTAGATGCGCATATACATGTCTAACCACAGGACACACAACGATACTGGCATTAGGTTACACAGTGTAGTAAGGCACTATGAAAAAAAAAAAATGGATCTGTGTATCTCTTATAAGTCTGTGTCTTAGAAACACCCAAAAAAGTGACATTCAAGTTTACCTGTCCAGCTTGTTGTAACTGTTGAGTTGCTAAGGCTACCTTATGTGCTAACACCTTGCTCTGTGTTACATGTTTTAAGCTGTAAAGCTCTGATCCACGTGGCCATAGCTGAACGTGCCTTTTTTGCTCTCTTCGTGAAGCTCTGCCCACATCAATGCTGACAAGGCTCTTGCAATATCACTGTTTGCATCCTGATGATATTCCTGCCTGAAGTTGGGGACTTGGCCATGGAAATGGTCCCATGGTCCTCAGTGAGATGAATTTACACACAGGTGTAGGAAATGCAAGTGCAATTACAAACATATTAGCAACCAGGGTCCTGGCCTTGGCTTTAAGAAATGGGGCTTTGCTGCTGACCCCCAAGGTAAATAATTTCTGTTTTTTTCTCTTTGTGATTCTGATCTCTAGGAGATCGATGAATTTCATCTCCAGTGCCTTGAAGCTTCTTTCTCCCTGCATTTTCTGCCACTCTTGCCCAGTTAGACTTGGACCAAAAATGTCTTTTACTACTTGTCTGCAGCAAGGCACAACACAGTGGGATTCTTCCCTCAGCAGGGGACTCTTGCCATATAAATAAAATAGTATAGATAAATGATTATTCTGCCGCTGGGCTTGTTCAGTGGCTGATGCTTAAATGAAACAACCCACAAATTCATGCAGAGGCGCATGTAAAACAGCGAGCTGGGAAGAGCAACGCCTGAGCTCTTCCCTTGCTAATTCCAGCAGCTGGTTTGCATTGGTAAAGACAGACTAAAACCTGAGAAAGGAGCCTGGGATGCAATATCATTGCAAGATCAGGTCTTAGGAAGATGAGACCAAAGCCTGGGGAAACAAAAAAAGAAGGGGAGCAAACAGGGCTCTGGGTTGCTTTCGCTCTAGATTATTGCTGTGAGTTGCTCAGGCACGCTCTATATGATTACCAGCTCCAAGTGAGCCCAGATCTGTGTTTCTCTTAATGTGCCACGACTGCTTCTCCTGACCTCTTTCACGCTGCCTATTACCTCAGCTCCGCTTCCTCCCCTTTCTGATCGAATTACTAAAGCACACAGTGGAGTCTCTTGGCTCAACAAAATTTAATGACAGTGACAACAGAGGAGGATAATAAAGATAAATCAGCTGCTCCCAGGAAGGAAAGATGAAGTAACAACAAAGTGAGTTAGAAGGCCACACCATGAAGTGACCCTGGCAAGTGCATGGTCCTTATAATCCCTTTCATCTCTGTGTTTGCATTTCTTCTGCTTTTTGGGGTATTTGAGAGGGAAAAATAGAGAAGAGAGGGGACCGAGGCATTGGAGATTTCTGTTTTAGGCATGCACTTGCTGGCAATCTTGAACACATCACTCCAACTCTTCCGTGTCTCCTCCCTGAGGCTGTAGGTTAAGAACAGACCAGGAGAAGACTTTCATTAGGCAGCCTGTAAAGACATTCCTTGGAAAGGTGTCGGTTGTGGGGTTTTCATCTCACCTGTAGCTCTGTGTGCTAATGTGATCCACGGGGTCAGTAAAGGGAAACGGTGTCTGTAAAGAAGCTCCAGTAGAAGCACCTTCTTTCTCCATCCCTATAAATTCCTGGGCACACCAAATCATATTAATCCATCATTTTCTGTCCTCATGGAAGGCAATGGAAGCAGGCTTATGTTGTTTTTTAGAACAAAAGCCATGCTTGGCAGGAGCACTGTGAGAGGCTGGGTCTCATGGCTAGCCTTGCTCACCAGCTAAGGGTGTGACGGGCATAGAGGTCATCTCATCTCCCAAGGTACAGCAGGAGAGAAGAGGTAGTAATCAGACTGGATCTGAACTTCACATCTCTTCAAATGGGAAACCAGCTCCTTGGACTGCGACAACTGCACCTCCACCTCCCTCCTAAAGACAAACAGGAGCAGAGCCTGCAATGGATGCGCCTATTGCAATTGCTTTGCTCACATTCACCATGTTTCCAATTGCAGAGCAATTGCTATTTAATGGTAACTCCTGAAAAAAACCCCACACTTCTAATTGCAATCACATTCCTCGCCTCTCCCCTCCCACCAGGTTGTTAAATTGTGAAATTGTTTGCTGCATTGATCTAAACAGCTGAGCACGAAACAGTGAGCTGTAGTTGAGACCTCCTGCAAGCTCAATAAACTTAATGGACATCCTCAAGAACTTTAACTGGGAAGATTTAGTTCCTGAAGAAGAAGGAGACAAACACCCGGAGCAGCTTTGTCTGCCTGTTGTCCCTCATTTTGCCAGAAACAGCTGTTCACGCTGGGATTAGCTCAGAGGTTTGTACGGAGCAGAGGCTGACTCACTAGAACAGAAGCAGGAGATCATTACGTTTCAGTGCAGGCTCCAACTGCTTCAGGCTGCACGGGGAGAGAGAAAATTAACTGGAGCAGGAGCCTGATCTGCAGAAGCGCTGCACGACTTCTGTGCGTGACAGGAGAGTAGGAGAAGGGAGCACCTTGGCTCTGCAGGGTGGGTGCTGGAGGTCTCAGGATGGAGCTCCAACCTGGGCATGGAGGAGACGGCTTCTGAGGAGACAGAGGTGGCTTGTCATACTGATAGTCTTGCTTTAATAGAGCTTGTTTTCTCAGGATTCATGTAAGACAAATGCTCAGAAAAGGAGGAATTAAATTGATTATTTTACAAAGACCCTAATTACTCAGAAATTCCGCATCACTCCAGACACTTAGCGCAGTATTGCTGGTGTGGACAACAAACTCTTCCTGTCTTACAGAGGGAGTTGGCAGAGTCTTCACCCTCACGTGCTTTACCCTCCTAAGGGTAATCTCTGTGTTAGGTCAAGGGCATTGACTTGGTAGGTAAAATGGGTGGTCTTGCTTGGGAAGTTGTATTGGACTGATTGTAAAAGCTGGTGAAACCCACAAGCCGAGACCATAGGAAGAAAAACAAGACAGCAGCAGATGAGTGCCCTCTATCCTCAGCTGATTGCTGCCATAGATTAGGACCCAACAGGACAATTTAATATGATATGGATTATCAGTGGCATTACAACAAGAGAGTAGCTACTGGTTTAGCAACAAAATGTGGCTTTGTAACAACTTGCTTTCTAACCATGAGGAAAGCTCTGGAGAGGAAGAGAGGAATGAAGGAGGTTAAAAGGCTGCTTGGACAGTCTCGCACAGTAAAGCTCTGGTTGTAACTCAGGGGCTCCTCTCTCCTCATCCTGGTCAGAGGATAGCTTGTGGTTGGAAACAGCTCTACAGACTGCTCCTGTAAGTCCGGAGTAGCCCATAGGGCTTCCCCAGACAGACTCTTACCCCCAGTTAATGCTGATGTGAACTCAGGGTCACCTTTCTCTGTGTCTCTGGATGGCCTGGAGCCATCTTCAGGCTAGGACTTTTTCCCCCTTTCAGCCCTGTAACATAATGAACATAATGAACAATGACTCAAAATGACCAGTAAACCCATTCCTCCATGGGTAAGTCATCACCGAGTGAAACAGAACAGTCTGCACTTTCATCATCTACTGATGACTGCTGCTAAGTCTTTTTAAATTTTTTTGGACTACTCATAAAATAACTCACAAGTGTCGTGTCCCAATAACTAAACCACAGAGCACCAAAGACCATAGGAAATGCCCACTGCCGGCAAGACCTAGACATGCTGCATCAGAGTTTAGGTTAACCCTGTCTGAAAATGGTATTTACAAACCACCCAAACTGACCTTACGCCCAAGTGTGACCACAGCATGTGAACTGAGATTGCAGACAGGTTAAAACCCGGGAGGCTTGTTCACAGCAGCGAGATGTGTGGGACAGCCAGCTAAAGGACACACAGCCAGTTGAAATGGCAGGAGCAGGTTCATCAGGGTGCAATGATGTTGCACCTTGGTTTGCCATAATTAATGTTCACTATGCCCTTCCACATTGGCCAATGACCTGGAGTTATGTTTGACTACTCAGCCTCACCAGTTCTGCCTTGCAGGGATGGTATATATATACTGGCACCTTCTCTTTCTTCTCCAGTGGGGAAACAGATGAAAGCTCATGTTTCCCCTGTGTTAGGTCATAAAGTGTTATTCTGGGCACCTTCCAGAACTAATTCGTTACTTGTCATCTTGCAGAGTGAGGACAACGTGAGGCTCTGCCACACGCCGTATTGATCCCTTGACTTGATTAGTCGGGGTATCGAGTACCCCTGCTTTTCTAATCTAATTAATGCAAGATAAATACTCTGGGTTGAGGCCTGGAGTCACTTTCTAGTAGTAATCAGGGAGTGGGACTGATTAAAACCAGAAGGCTTCAGGGATAATTTATGGACTAGTTGACACTGCTGGCAGACCGGGGTATTTTGGAGGACTCCGTGTGGTTGCTGGCTTGAAATTGCCTCTTTGGCGGGCTCCACGTCCAAATTCCTCCTTGTCCCTCAGTGTGATAGCTGTAGGTTTGAAGGGGTCTAATCTCTGGACTAAGACACAGCTGTGAGGGTCAGTATGACTGGTTTCACATCCCACCAGCAGTGAGACACTGTGCCTGAAAGAAAGGCAAGACACTTCATTTATGACCTTAAAAAAAATCACCAGATGTCATGGTTTGATAAAACTATCCAGCACCCATCAGGTGAGGATTTTGCTCTTGTTTAGAAATCTGTAAGCAAAACAGAAATCATAGAAAGTTCACAGAATGTTAGGGGTTGCAAGAGACCTCTGGCGATCATCTAATCCAATCCCCCAAATAAATGATTGAGATGCAGCTTAACTCCAGTTTGTCCCTGTTTCAGATCAGACCCTGGTGTTTCAAAACATATGAATGCTCTGGATCGATAGATATACCTGGACTGGGGAAGGCAGTAATCTTAATTCATGTCACATGCATTAATTCCTTAATGCACCCCTGTTATGAAGTAACACAATTACCGTTGTGATAAAGAGAAGAGGCAGAGAGAGTTTTCATGATCAACTAAGGCGAGCGTGTGCTGCAGACCTGGCGAATTCCTGAGGATGAGCTTAGTCACAATAATTTCCTAAAGTAGATCCTTTCTCTTTTAGGAGAAAGCCTGGCTGAGTGAATTGTCATAAGGAATTCATCTTCCTCCTGCTTTGTGTTGCACTCCCTCAGTGGGGGCTCTTACGACACCCTGGCCGAGTGATGTTCATTCCCCCATGCTTTGATGAACATCTGGGTGTGGGATCACCTCCTGCAGCCCCTTTCTGAGCCTGAGAACACATTGCAACAGAGAGCAGACAGGCTGTAGAGGAGAAGTGGTGAGTGAAAGGATGGAAATTCAGCATAGTCTATGGAGAAACTGGTCTTGAACGTCCCTGGGGTCCACCAAAGGGTGGGACAAGAGTCTTCTATGAGATGAGGAAAGTTGCGGTGGGCAGTGAGGGTTGGGCCAAGCCCCATCTCCCCTGACTGCAATCACATCGTGTTTGGGATGGTGTGAAAACTTTTCCAGGGAGCAGGGGCACAGGGTCACTGATGGTAATGGCAGAGCCATTTATTCCAATTTCTTTCTTTTGCATACGAGTTTTCCCAGGCGAGAGCTCAGCATATACAGCTGGGGGGAAGGAGAGGGCAAGTTCAGCAACCAGATGTAATTGCATTTTCCTCCACAATTGCCCCCAGGGCTCAGCCAAGGCCCTTCTGCGCCTGTGTCTCTCCTCACAATGCATCATAGAGAATTGGTGTAAAATCCAGTTAAAAGGCCACTCTCGGGTCTCAGCTGCTGCAGCATAAATTGCGGATGAATTTTTCCTCTCCCGTATACGCCTGACGGGTTTTGTCATCCAGCCCCATATGGCTGGGTTGCATTTCTTCTCTCGGCTTGGTCATTGGTCTCTCATCACAGCCCTGCTAGCTGCTTGCTAGATTTTTCCTACCAAGGCTGTACTTCAGGCACCATGTTTTACAGCAGAGTCGTTACAGAAAGATATCTCTTCCTACATGTGTTAAAGAGAGCCCAAGATTGATGGGGTGTTGGAGTGGGTAATCACAAATCCAGCTGTCCCGAGGTAGCTGAGAACAGAGATGGTGCAGGGCAGGGGGAAACAGTAGTGGGGCCTGAGGGAGCTTCGTCAGGTACGTTTATCACACTCTTGGCAGAGAGATGCTATTTTTATGGACGGAGCATAAATCCTGTTCGAGTTGCACAAGACTCAATGCGGGTAGCTGAGCACCTGGGTCTGCTGTGATGCTGGAAGCTGGCGTTTGGGATGGTGCTGCCGTGGTCATCCTGGCAGCTCTCTGGCTCTTCCCCTCACCTTTTTTGCATTGCCTCTTCCCTTTTACCTTTTAGTAACCCCCATCTTTTGCCCACTTAAGAGCCAACCCCTCTCCCAGGCTTGTGCAGCAGTGTTGGCTCTGTCAAGGGGGGTGCAGGGGAGCAAGAAGGACGTCACCCTGTGCTCTGCTCATCATGAGATGTCTCTACCCCAGTTGCTCTGCTTTCTGCTCACCAGGCTATTCTCCTGGAGCAGGCTCTGCTCTAGGGGTTGCTCTCAAAGGACTTCATGGCTGCCAAGATGTCTCAATGGGTGGTGTTGATGACATGGTCTGGCAGAGACCTTCGAAATTATCTTGTTTTGCTTCTCCCCAGACCGTGGAGGGCATCTCTCATCTCCTTGGCTGCCCCAGTGACAACGCCTCTGTGCCGTGCACATACACACCCTCCTTCTGCTTCGTCAGCACTGGCATCAGGTCCTCCTCCACTCAGACTTTCACATGGGGAGGATGTAATTGCATTTTCCAAGCCTGGGAGTCCTCACTGTGCTTGTGTCACAAGCACGTAGGGTCCCATGGACTGATGGTTGCACATTCTTCTCCACAGATCTCCACCCTGACCTACCTCATGTACTCCCCCGAAGGCTTTTGTCTCTGGGTATCACCATCATCCTGCTGGTGGGTTTGGGGAACAATAGTTGGGGTGCCTGGGTCCTTTTGAATTTGGGTATGGCTGTTGTAAATCATGGTGCTGTCCATCCAAGGATGGGTTGACTGGGGACAAGGATGCTGTCACTCTGGTTCTTGCTAGGTTACATGCTATACCTCTATACCCTTCCCAAAGATCTACACTTCGCATTACCCATGTTTCTACTAATTTTTCATCTGATAAGAAGGCCTGTCTGCTTTTTCATAGTCCTGAAAAAACTCTTTTCCTTTTGCTCCTACATTTTGGAACAGGGAATAGTAATTTCTCCATTATTTTACCCCTGTCATTGTACAGTCACTCTTCTATGGATTTAGGGCATCCTTTGTGTGCCTCAGTTTCCACTTCCAATTCACGACTGCAAATTTGTTAATTGGTAAGGGTCTGCAGAAACACACACACAGGGAGCTCCTAAGAACTCAGAATAAGCCCTGGAAATGAAATGATAAAGAAAGACACTCCTCCTTTCCCCACACGTGCTACGTGTTGCTTCAGCAAACATTGAATAAATCACTGAGCTATGCGGTAATAAATCTTTCATGAGATTAGGACCATCTGAACTTCAGCGATTGTGTGGAGAATGTATAAATTTCACATGCAGATATAGTGTAAAAAAAATAATCTTTAGATTAGTTATTAACTTTGGAAACACTTGATGAGTTTTGATTCATTAAGTGTTTCACAGTCTTGTTAATTTAATAAGTACCAATAGGTTGTAATGTAAGACAACAATCAGTAATTTGGAGGGGGAAAATAATAAAGTAGTCATTACACAGCAGAATGTTTAATCAAAGAATGTGGAAACTTACAGTTTCACATTAATTTGAAAAGGCTGGATATTTAAAATTAATATTAGCTCTGACACAGCGAGGCTTTCTCTACAAGCAGATAGGACTTATATAATTGCTTAGAACAGAATTAAAATGCCTGTAATTTTAATGGCTTCACTTCTTTAACTGGATCCCCAGGCTCTATAGGTAGAATAGAAATAGAGCTAAAACAATTGTGATCCTTCAAATCTTGTCAGAAAACCCACTTATGGAGTCTCGGCAGTGCTCAGCAAATCTCAGACTTCGATGTCCATGTGGTGTCCTGTTCCTGAATGGAAATTTTTCCCAGGAAACTGAGGCACACCAAGCCAAGACTCAACGAACCTATGTCTACCATGGAGACATCTCCCTCTGACTTATTACCCAAGACCCCCCTGACAGCAGATGGAGAGACAGTTATTTTTAGTCAATGACCCATCTCAGGTGTCTACACTAGGATTAGACTGAACCTTCTCCAGAAGCTGATGTTTCATGTTTTCCTGGTCAAGCCCCATAATTCTATGCCTGATAGTTTTCACATTTTGACTTATCCTGAAGGGGTAGAGTCTACCCATGACTTTGACTCTAAAGAGGACAGGGTAACACTCTTTAGCTAAGGAGAGAGGCACAGGTGGTCTGACAAGCAGCAGGAATAGATAAATCTCATCTAATTCGTCCTCTGTCTGGACTCAACATAGGTCACCAGGACAAATCTGTCCAGCAAGAGTTTTTCACTGCTTTAAGTGGGCTGTCCCAGTGAAGGCCGGCGAGAGCAGAGAGAAATCGCCCCAAAAGCCCTTGTTGCTGGGAAAGGCAGCTTGTGATTCAGCTTGGAGAGCACCATTAGCTGAAAAGGTGGAGTAATTAAATGGATTCCAGGACTGCGTGGGCTCAGCGTTTGCTTTGCTGCTGCTCCGCGTGTCTCTCGGGAATCCTGAATATGGAAAAGAGCTAACTTTGATGGATCGAGAGCAGAAGCCCTGTCCTGTTTGCAATACTCTTTCATCTTGCTTCCAGCATGCACATCTTCAGCTCTCGCCTTTGGGTGCAAAGTGATTTTTTGCCTCTAAGAAAATGCTTTTTCTGCTCTCTCCGGAAAGCAGTGAAGCAGATTTCCATTGTATTTTAGAAAGAGAAAATCCCAGAAAAAATAAAGTCAGTCTATTTGAAGGAGTCTGTTAGTCAGTTTGGAAGGGAAGAGTACATATTTCTGTGGATTTCAACCACTCTGGAGAACAACCACCCTCTAAAGATCTTTTCCTGCAATTTGGATGCATATTTTATCTTGCCAGCTATTGGTTAAAGTGGTGTTGTCTTTCTCTTTTCTGATATATAGCTTTTCAGTTATTTCTCTTCCTTGCAGGAGACTAAAGTGAAATGACTTTTTCTTTATCCATCACTTAAACCATGCTCATTTTTTGTTGTAATATCACTTCGGCAAGAGGAGGGGGAAAATAATAGAAATATCAAAATTTCAATTTGATGCCAGTCAATAGATTTATTCCTTTACTGAGGGCTGGCAAAAAAGAACAAGGGGAAAATTGTTTACTATGAGCTTCTCTTCTGAATTCTACTCCTGCAACCTTCTCCCAGTTTTTGCCTTAGTTTCCCATACCTACTGAACACTTTTTCACCATATTTTTGATCCAGTTTTTACTGGTTGCACTCTTGGATTGACAGGTCATACTTTTAAATAATCCATATTCTTCCAAATAAAGTTCTCCAGAAGATTTTTTATGGTTATTTTTATTACATACTTTTAATTATGTACCGTATGAGACAAATAACGATAAAGAAACAAAAGTGCTTAGTATTTATAAGATTATTGCAAACTACCACATATCTTCAGGTGATTATATGCTCAGCAAAGAGACTAATTTGGGGGTGAATAGTAGTTTCCTAATATGTAGATGGTTCATTTTTAAGTCCTACTGATTTTCCCAACAAAAAAAAAAGAACAAACAGGTTTTCCAACAAGCACGGAATGTCTGATTTTTACGTTACCTTGATGTAGCAATGCACTTTGTTCTTTCTGTGGCAGCTGTATTGATTTCATGTGATGTCATAGAATCATAGAATGGCCTAGGCTGGAAGGGGCCTTAGAGATCATTTTTAATCCAGCCTCCTTGCCACCAGGGACGCCACCTCTCAACTAGATCAGGCAACACATGGGGATCGAACGGGAATCGAACCAGTGAGGTAAACTGGAGGGCAGGCAGCGCTCGGTGCTGACCTGCAGCATCACATACTGCTGGTCCTGCTAGCTCTGCCAGATTATAAACCAGTGGAGAGGGAGGAAAAAGGAGGTCATCTTGGAGAGGGATGATACAAAATGCGACAAATTTTGCCCTTTCCCTTTGGCAAAAGTCATGAGATCTTCTACGACAATGGAGTTGGGATGAAAGGGCTGGCTTTGAAGAGGAAATGAGAGGTAGAGAAAAGGTATGGAAGCCTGTAATGATCCTACAATGGTTGTTGTGAAAAAAAAAATGGTCGATGTAGATGAGGAAAGCTGAAACTGGTGGTGGCTGAAGTGTGTTTCGTCAGAAGACTGGCGTAGAAAGACACCTGGAGGGAGCAAGAGTTTGGCTATCTGTGTGTGCATGCACAATGCTTGGGTGTTGGCACGTGTGTACTGACATCTGGTTAAGCAGCAAATTGTTACAATGGTTGTTATGAGGTAGGAATTGATAATTTAATTTCTTCCATTTTTCTTTTTATTTGGTGAAAAAAGATAAACAGTATTTCCTGCAACAAAAACTCTAAGCACAGATTTCTCTCTGATCACAAACTCTGTTATTGGAGCCTTGTTTGTATAGCCAAATGGTCAGAACTCAACGGAGAAAACCCCAGATTGAGAAACTGAGACAAAATAAAGAAAGAATGGAAGAAGTTTTACGCTAGTGAGTAAAGCTACATTGGCTACCTGAAAGTTTGAAGTGAAAGTTTTATTATTTCTTTGAACATTTTTTTAAAAATATTAACATTTCTATTTAGACAGAAAAGCTGATAATATCTTAAAACACTTTTCCCACTTACCTCTTTCCATAAATTCATCAGCACAAGTCTATTAGGAAAAATGAAAGATGGTGTGTGTGTATGGAGAGATGTTTTCAATAGCAGATGTCAAAAATGTATCAAAGGGTGAAGCTAAAGCTTTCTGGTTGTTTTGGAAAGCCGTAGTGCCCAGTTCAGAGCCTACTTTAACCTAAGTTCTTCGGCTGATCTCCGTGATGTGGGGCTGAGTACTGTCCTCTCCCTGAGACTATTTCAGGGTGAAATCTCATTCCTTTAGCCAAACGGTTCAGGCCCTTGACTAGTTCTTGTCAGCATCATGAAGGTCTAATTTCCAGCTTCCAATTGGCTTGCTCTGAAGAGGGAGGGAAGGACAGTGATGTAGTTGGATAGAGCTGTATCTTACACCTAGGGAAAACTCTTTAGAAAGGAGGAGAAGCTCTGAACTTCTTAGTGAAGAGGTGGAGGAAGGAGTCCTCAGGTAAGAAATGACAGCTTTCAGTGATGAGGAGTGTCCCAGGGCTTGTCTTCATTGATTGTCATGGTTGCTTAGTCCATGTCACGGTTCAGGGAGTCCTCACGTAGTGGTGAGAGTGAATGGTAGAAGGGTGGAAGGAGAGGGCTGGAAGCACTTAGAGTCATAGAATCGTAGAATGTATTGGGTTGGAAGGGACCTTTAAAGGGCATCTAGTCTGAACCCCTGCAGTGAGCAGGGACATCTTGCATGTGGCTGGGTGTAGATCCACAGGTAAGTCTTGCATCTTGTCTAGAGGAAAGATGCTTCAACTTCAGAGGGCTGAGGGATTCATGCAGCACACAATGTACTGGTCATAGCCAAGAGCTCTACACAGCCAGGAACTTTCACATCCAACATTTCCCCACCACCTTCACAGGCATGGTGATCCAGCCTATTTTTGGTCTCAGGCAGTCTGAGTGCAGGAGCAGGGCTGCAATCACCTCACACACCACACAAGACCACGAGCCAGTGGGCACTGGGGGACAAGGACGTTCTCAGTGCACTGTATTTGGCCATGCCATGGAGTAATGGGATGCCACAATGAGTAAGGGTGTAGCAGCAGCGCTGCTGATCAGGGCGGCTGTTCCTGAGAGTATGTGCAAAGCAGACGCTGGCCCGGAATGAACTCCATCTGTTTCAGAAGCAGGGAGTGTGCCGCCTGTGTTGTACAATGCCAGAGATTTCACACCGAGCTGAGCAGTCCTGGTTCACTTTCCAACAAACTCTACCTTCCACAAGCCACTGCAGGACAGCTGTCCTAGAGGGAGCAGTCTACTGTGGGCTGGACAGACACACAGAACTGCCCAGGCTGGCAGACGGTTTTATTGAACAAAATCTGCAGGAATTTCTCAAATCCTTCTTGTAGCCCCAAACTATACCAGACATACCAGCTGTGATAACTTTAAGGGGACGGTAAACAATCCAGCCTGCTGCTCTTCAGCACTGCCAGACTCTGGCTGTCTCTACAACCAGCAGAGAAATGTAAGAACTGTCTTCAAACCACCTGCTATATACATGTGCTGAGTACGTATTTAATGGCTGTTTCTCTCCATTTACTGTATGGGGAGCCAAAGTCTGGTATTCCTGGGTAAGAGGCTATCCAAATGGGTCATCCCTTCATCGAGCTGGATGTTAAGTGTCTAACTAGCTCAGGCACCACAGCTGTTGGGCTCATATCCTATAGTTTCTCCACCACCTTCTAAGATAGTGCAAGATGCCATAAACCATAAGATGAACTTACATCAAAGACTCTAATATGCCATAAGACCATTAGATGATCTTATTTTAGTGAATGAGGTACAATCTATACCTGGTGATATCCATGACTTAACTTCCCTGACTACATTGTCACCGTTTACCTAACAAGCTATATGAAAGAGTTCTCTCTTTTTGGTCATAATTTTCCATCTTCCTCTATTTTTTCTCTCTCCTGGGAATCCTGCTGGAATATAAGTGACAGACCCTACAGAAGAGACTTCCGCTGTTGCCCAGCAGCTTTTAAATATTCCAGAGGTCATCTGATAACAAAATGCAGCATTTTCTTACGGGTTACCACAGCCCTCCATGATATGACATCGAAGTGGAGAGGTGCTACACTGTTTTGGGACAGCTGTGGGTCATCTTGCGTAGGTTCAGAGCCACGGTTCTATACTAGCCCAAAGTGCATCATCCACATGATAACCAGTGTGTTCCCGTACAGGCTGTTTAATTTTTGATTTGTCTTCATTTTGGTTCCAGCACATTACCTGGAGCCTTTAGCTGGAATACCGTCATGCTGGCCTGAAGAAAGAGGTACAACAGTCTCTATACGACACCAAGTGTTGGTACTTGGTGGCATCAGCAGAGGAAAAGAGGTGTGGTCCACACACCCTAGCCAGATTTTCTGAGACTTAAAGAATGGCAGTGAAATTGTTCAATCCACCACACCACCTTAAGTCTTAGGTCTTTTGGTGCTGTACCTCTGGAAGAGATTTAATTCTTCTGTTGCTGGACAAAGCCATCTGAGCAGCACAAGCTAAAATGCAATGCAGCATGTGTTTACAGTTAATAATAATTAAGCAAAACAGAAAAAAAAAATAGCCTGTGTACCACAGGAAAGTGCGTGGGAATATTTTTAGTATCTACCAGTGAGCTAATGTGTCTGGAGGATACGAGTTAAATAGAAGTACCACCCTGTAGTAGATCTAATAATCAGCTAATATGTCTGGGAAAGATGGGCATGCATTTAGAAATGGAAGCATTCTAGGTATTCAAGTGTGACCCAGGGCAATGCCTGATATATTCAGTTTTTGAGCTGATCTAATGAAAGGTGTCAACTCAATCCATGCTGTTCTATTCTGTTAGCATTTTATACACAAAGACACAGATGAAGAGGAGCAAGAAATAGGCTGGAACTGGTTGGTGACCTCCTTGTTGAGAGCGGAGCTGGACCTACATAGTCTGAGTTCCCATGGGGGTTCCTGTAGTCCATGCTAAAAAAGTTAGTGCCTGTTTCTGACAGCAGAACATCGATCCTTCAGTCACTCTAGGGAAGAACAACACTCAAAAAGTGAGAGATGGGGTAAAAGTGAGGAGACCAGACAGGGTGGGGTGACCACCCACCTGCTCTCATCACATTCACATTCACAGCTATAATATTTTATTAAAAGAGGATTCATAATTATTATTATTTTTTTACCATTTTTCTTTAATTCATATTCCTAACTTCCCTTCTTACCCATTTCTTCCTCTTCCCTGCCTCTCCCCCTCCATTTCTCATAACATTTTTGGGATTGAGAGAGAGCGAGTGAAGGCTCGATGCGTTTCCCAGTTTTCCAGGCTGCTGCTCTCACCATCCGGATCTTAGAGATTGGATGCAAGATGGATCTTCCTTCCTGTGACTTGATAAACTTAATGTAAAATCACATAATGCTATTTTTCCCTCCAGGCAGTTGAGATGTCACACTGTGTCTCTGCCAGTGACATGGGCAAGTTTACACAGGCGTTTTCTTATCAGACAGTATACTGGGGGGATTTTCTCCTATCAGGAACCCCTGTCGGACACTGCATGGGGTCTGAAGGACATGGTATGGTGTGCAACACACAGCTGTACCTGTAGCATGAATAACAAATATTATTATTGCAAAATCCTTGTGATCTGGAGCATAAACTATAATCTAAATTATAAATAAAAGATGAGTGTATGACACAGGACACATGCTCACAAAATACATAAAATATATATTCCTTCCCTATGAGGACAGACCAAGAGGGCTGGGGTTTTTCAGCCTGGAGAAGAGAGGGCTATAAGGAGAACTTACAGTGGCCTTGCAGTACCTGAAGGGACTACAGGAAAGCTGGGGAGGGACTTTTTATCAAGTATAGTGATAGGACAGAGAGTACCAGTTTCAAAATGAAGGAGGGAAGATTTACATTAGATATTAGGAAGAAATTCTTCTCCATGGGTGAGAGGTTGCCCAGAGAAGCTGTGGAAGCCTCATCCCTGGAACTATTCAAGGCCAGGCTGGACGAAGCTCTGAGCAACCTTGTCTGGTGGGACACGTCACTGCCCATGGCTGTGGGGTTGGAACTAGAGGATATTTCATTGCCAATGTGATGATGTTGGGTCATAGGCTGGACTTGATGATCTCAGAGGTCTTTTCCAGCCTCAACAATTCTGTGATTCTGTCCCTTCCAACCTAAACCCTTCTACGATTCTATGAAGTACATAAAGTCCACAAAACTTGCAGCACACAAAGGTCTGTGTAGCACAGTAGATGCTCCAGGAGTACAGCGTTCAGAGCTGTATCTCACCAGGCAACACAAGGGCAAAGCGCAGTTCATTTCTGCATCTCGCGGTGGGCGTGTGAGCACCTGCGTTCCTGATCCGCAGTGTCACGTGAAAGGTCTGTGGCTGTGAGAGGCACGTACCCCAGCTAAGCACTTGCTTGTTCCAGAGCCCCATTAAGGACTTTCACTGAGACAATTTGCAAGGTAACAAAGAATATGTAATTTATTAAAGCAGCAGATACAAGATTCAGAGTTGCCATTGATAGATTCACTCTCTGCAACAGCGCTAATGTGTAACAGTAATGCTGTCCTGGGTATTTCTCAACAAAAGGTGAAAGTGCAGTTCTTACCAAGAAGGCGTTCCTGTCTTGGGTGAAGGAGAAGCAGCCCAGCCCGCTGACTGCCTCTTTTGGGTTTGTTCTCTCCCTCCATCGACACACTCCTTCCACTCTCCGTAGATGCTACTTTCCCCCCTACCCCGGGGTGATTTTCAGCATGATTTGAGTGAAGAGTGGGTGAATATAGTCATATAGGCATATTAAGGCAAAAAATTCCACTCTGAGCCTTGTGGCCTTTAGAATTCTAATCTGAAGCAGCTTATCTGTTTGCACGATGATGTTCACATCGTTAGTTTCTGTTCAGCCTTGTTCTTTAGCCACAGCCCTGGTGCCACAGGACTCCCTCCTTTGGCTGGATGTCACTGTGCAGCCCTTGTTGATCTCCATCCTCAGTGTCTGCACAATAGTTAAGTGAACACCTGCATTCAGTACGTCTCAAATCCTCAGGCTAAAATATCACACGCAGCTGCACCCCAATCTCCTGTCGTCAAACAAGAAAGCTGGTGAGGGACTTTTTAGGATGTTGAATACTGACAAGACTAGAGGGAATGGATTGAAGCTGGAGATGGGTCGGTTCAGATTGGACGTTAGGAAGAAGTTCTTCCCCATGAGGGTGGTGAGACCCTGGCACAGGTTGCCCAGAGAGGGGGTGGCAGCCCCATCCCTGGAATTTTTTAAGGCCAGGCTGGATGGGGGTCCAGGCAGCCTGATCTAGTGGGGGATGTCCCTGCCCATGGCAGGGCGATTGGAACTGGATGATCTTTAAGGTCCCTTCCAACCCTGACAACTGTATGATTCTATGAAACACATCCGTGCACCCA
This sequence comes from Apaloderma vittatum, assembly GCF_000703405.1. Taxonomy (NCBI): domain Eukaryota; kingdom Metazoa; phylum Chordata; class Aves; order Trogoniformes; family Trogonidae; genus Apaloderma; species Apaloderma vittatum. The sequence continues at coordinate 22,775 of NW_009696245.1, read as the reverse complement.
TAGCTCAACAGAACTTGTCAGAAATGTGACACTTGTCTGTATACTCATAAATGAACCACGTACTTCGTTACGCGATGGGAGAGAAGCATCACGTGTGTCCATCAAACGCCCGCAACGCGCATCTCATGCACTCGTACGTGTAGAAAGCTTATATCCATAACATATTTTTACGGCAGGCGCACGAACAGATGCCCAGTACATATGGATATATATCACAAGCACAACACACATCCAGAATGGGCACATTAGGCTGGGCATAAGGAAAGCGCTGGCTCTTTTCTCCTATCTGCAGAGGAAATGCCTCTTCAGCGTCAGCTTGGTTCTTTTTTATTAACTTTCTGGGAAAGGCTATACATTACATAAGTCAGCCCGTGGTGCATGGAACATCCCTTGCCTTTTCTTAAATAACTGCCCCTAGAAAAATAATTTGTCTTGGAGGTGTTTTTACGCAGAACCGGAGATTACAAGCCTGAAGGGGGAACACATAAAAATAAATCATAGGGCAAATGATGAACCATGCATTAAAATATGCTGGAAGTTGGGGTTTTCATTTTAATAGTATGGGACAACATACACATGCCAGTGCTTCCAGTACGGCCAGAAATGCCTGACTTGTTCAAAGAATCATGTTGCTTTACTTGTATCTTCTGATACCCAGTCCTTTCCTTCAAGCATAAGAGAACTAGCTTCCTCTACTGAGGCTCAATATCCATGTGAAAATAATCTAATTTCATACCATGGTGGTGAACTTACACTTCCAGCCCTTGATCTCCCTTGATTGCATAAGAAACCAGGGCCAGGCAGCTCTGGCTATGACTTGACTTGAGTCTTCCATCATTTTCTCAAGAGAAAATAGAGTAAGAAATGTGGAAATCACTCCCAGGTGCCACGCTAAAATCTAGTGAGCCCCAGACACGTACACTGATTTATTCTGGAGAGAATTTTTGAACTGATGTGTTTAGATCTAAAAAGCATTTGATGTGGATGCTGTTTTACCTGTTTAATCATATCTTCTAGACCTGTTTAGTTGCTGTTGGATGATCCAGAGTGCTAGTTTAGCAAAAAAAAAAAAAAAAAAAAGAAGTTTTAAACTGGAAAAAGTCAACGAAAAAAAGTGCTTTATTTTAACTATGGTAGATAATTGAAATTCTTATAGCTCCCATGTGTAGATAAATCCAAAGTGTTACAGCTTATCTTCTGCAGACACAAAAAGTGGACTCATCAGTGGTTTTGGATGGGAATTATATCAATGAACTCAAATAACTAACTTACAGTGATAAAGTTTTGTCCTGTGTTGTATAAACTCTAGTCATGAAAGTCACATTTCTACCATGTTGTAAGAGGACAAGCCAATGAAATTTGAGGTTTGAGATTCAGCACACAGAAGAACACAGTTTTCCTTTGTTCTTTACTGGTTTATTATATTTTTACTAAACAGAATGAATAAATGGTAGCCAAAGGAAAGAATTGGAAAGGAAAGAATGGAAACTAAAGGAAAGAACTGGAAAGGAAAGAATGGAAACTCAGGGAAATAACTGGGAAGAGTGGAAACTAAAGGAAAGACAAAGTTTTTCATAAGATGGAGGTTGAGATCACTTCTACAAACAGCATTTGCAAAAAACCTGTCCTTCATGCTTTATATCTTGTCGCCAACACCTAGAGCATGTCAGCAATTTGGAGTTAGTTGTAACACATGCCTTGGGGAAGGCATGCAAGGAGTCGACTAAACCAGGGATCTATATGTAACTCCAAGGAACGTGTGAGCTGGAAGTTGTCAGGTATTTTCTCTAATGAAGGCTGATCTCTGAGATGTTAACACCAGGGAGGTCTGTGGACCAGATGCTCGGGCATGTAGTCCAGGGCTGGGAATTTTAAGTCTGTAGTCCACCCAGGATCAGCTCTATGTGTCCCTTTGTGGCACAGATATGTCGGCTGACGTTCTCTCACCACTGTGATTGTCCCTGTCCAGGACTTGACTAGACTTGAGTAATGGTTCACGGATGTAGGTCTGGCCTCTTCTCTGCACCTGATCTCCATTCCAGCTTTGTGGTCAGCTTAGGTTCCGGTCAAGTCAATCATATTGGAAACTGACTACCATGAGCATGATTTGTTTCTCCTAGAGATCATTAGGGATAGCTTCGTGTGGGAGAAGGGCTGTTTAATAATCAGTGAGCTCTGGAAATCAGCAATAGATAGAGGACAGTTAAAAACTCTCTTTTTCTCCCATGAGAGAAGGAAGTCTTCAGCTTTACTTAGCACAGAAAAAAAATACACCACAAAATCAAAAATACAAAACCCCTGCTGTCAGGGAAACAGACATGGCCCAATTTCCCAGTGTGCAGAGTGACCTTAGTGGAAATGCAGAAAATTGGGTCAATAGTTAATTTGCATCCTTAGACACCACTAGATGCGACCTCCACATCGATCTCGCGGTCTTCAGGCCTTGCTTTTACTGTCTTGAGCTGTTTATGCTCTCATCTGATGCTCGTCTTCTTCCCCATCCACCTGCAGTGTTACTTCTTCCCTCCCTCATTGTGCTGCCCTTCCTGGCTCTGGCACCTCCAGGTTACCTGTATAACCCACGCAGGACTCAGCACGAGCTAGCCACTGAGCTTGGTCCTCCTCGGTTCTGGGATGGGATCAGCTGCACAGGAATGGATCCAGCAGAACATGATTTCCAGATGTCTTTTCTAAGAAGCATGTCTTAAGGGTCCATTCCCCATGTGTTGCCTGGTCTAGTCGAGAGGTGGCGTCCCTGCCCAAAACAGGGAGGTTGGACTAGGTGATCTCTAAGGCCCCTTCCAGCCTAGGCCATTCTATGATTCTATGATTCTATGATTCCTTGTCTCTCCAGCTGGCTTTGAGCAACTCCTGTCATTTGTGTACTCAGTTCTCTATATTAAGCTCTATCTTGCTGCCCTGATGACAGATTAGTTCCTCCATCTTCGTGGCTTGAGGTGTTTTCCTTTTTCCAAGCAGATCAGTCATTTTCTGGCTAAATGCTGGAGCACATGTTGCTTGGTATTTAGTATAATTGCCTTTCTAACCTAAGCAGCTACCCATTATAGTATTAGCAAACTATAAAAATAATCAATGGTGAATAACTGATGTGCAACTAACAGGGCATTGGTTGATCATGTGATAAATTGACTAATTCATAGAATCATAGAATCATAGAATCATAGAATCATAGAATGGCCTAGGCTGGAAGGGAACTTAGAGATCATCTAGTCCAGCCTCCCTGTCATGGGCAGGGACGCCTCTCAACTAGATCAGGCTACTCAAGGCTTCATCCAACCTGGCCTTGAACACCTCCAGGGAGGGGGCAGCCACAACATCTCTGGGCAATATATTCCAAACTCTTGCCACCCTTGTACTGAAGAATTTCATCCTCTAATCTAATCTAAATCTATTCTCCTTCAAATTAAACCCATTTCCCCTTGTCCTATCAGTGGACACTCTGTCAAAAGTCCCTCCCCAGCCTTCCTGTAGGTTCCCTTCAGGTATTGGAAGGCACCTATTAGGTCCACCCGAAGTCTTGTCTTTTCCAGACTCAACAATCCCAGCTCCTGCAGCCTGTCCTCGCAGCAGAGCTGCTCCAGCCCCTGGATCATCTTTGTGGCCTCCTCTGAACATGCTCCAACAGATTCACGTCCCTCTTATGGTGGGGACACAAAAACTGGACACAATATTCAAGGTGGGGTCTCAAAAGAGCAGAGTAAAGGGGGCTGTTTTCCTGTGTGGAGACAGACCAGTTCATGCCACCAACGGGATCACTACCTGGTGTGAACTTTATAATACAGCAGGATCTGGATTATGGACCATAAGGTGCTCTCCATTTCATTGACTTTCTCAGCTGTTCCTTGGTGCACCCATATTTATTATTTAATCAGCAGGTACAAATCAGGTGGGTTAAGGCCTGGGTACCAAAACGAATGAAGCTATGCCAATTAAATAAAAGAAGACCTAGGACTTTCTCTGGCAAGCAGTCCTCCTTCACTTAACTGAATTTGAACCCAAATCTCTGCCAGCTTATTTATGCAAAGTTGTGTGAATATCTGGGCAGCATTCGGCCTCCTTGGCAAATTACATTTATAATTTCTATGCTTTTTCCAGAAGACCTCTGAAGGTTTGTTTTGGAGTTGGGTCCAGATGAACATGCTGAATAGATGAGGTCATAGGAGACAGCTGGGAGTCCAGGAGTTTTACCCATTGTCCTCTGCCACCGACCCCCATGTCACCACCTAGTACATGGAAATTGTGGTTATTTTCCATTCAGAGGCAACGGAGAGAGCGCTCAGGAGAATATTCACGTACAAAACACACAGGCTTCTGTGTCATGTTGCCTGCCTACAGTCTCCATTCTCCATCTGCTGCACAGCCTCCCATTATGCAAATGAAGAAAGCTTGCTTAAAGTTTATTTCTTAATTTAATAAATGTAATTTAATAAATCTTAATGCAATACATTTCTAGTGAATGAAAGGAGAGCTTAGTGCATAAAACAGCGTCAGCTGTCAGACAGCCCGCTTGTTCCTGAGCATCTCAGACTGCTAGAGGGATTGTTTTTCAAGAAGACAGACGTTGCTTTGCCAAATCAGATCTGTAGCCCAGCTATGTCTGTGCTCTGCTCTTGATTATGGCCAGAAGTAAAAATTAACTGCCCATTTGCTAAAATGGAAGTAGGATAAAGACGAGATGGCTGTAGTGCTGTGCAAACAAGGGGGAGTTATGTGTGATGCGAAACTACATGTTGTTTTCTGGTTGGGACCGTGGCATCACATGTTGTTGGTCTCCCTTCTCTGTCCCTACGCAATGAATTTTTGCTATTTCCCTCCTGCTTTGTCAGTAAAAGCTGAAGAGAGTGGACATAAGATTTATCCACTTCAGCAGAATTCATATTACTGGAGCATCTCACCAAGGCTTGAATGTGCAATACACCAGAGAAAGGTGTTTGGAAGGACCTTCTTCTGGGACTTGAGATGAGACAGCTTAGCCTACTGATCCCTATTTCTCAAGAAGATTCACAGTATCTCATGATACTTAAGTTGTAATCACCTAAACACTTTGCCTCATCTCCTGAAAAAGAAAAAAAAAGAGTGCACAAATTGAACCAATTAACTCCTCTTTCTAACAGAGCAATGGATAAAGAGACTCTCAGACCTTTTTAATGACAGTAAAGTGTGTCTCCACCAAGGTGGCACATTAAGCTCTCTATTCTGGGCTAGAGAACACCTACCTGAGCACTGAAGGCCAGCATAGCTCTTGCCATAATAACCAGCTTTTGGGGTGAGGTTTAAACTCTGAATTCAAAGGCGTCCTGGAGAGCATGGCCAACATTTAAGGGACTGTGACATCTTGCATCATGGAACCCTCAGTACAAAAAAGCCATGGACCTGTTGGAGCAGGTCCAGAGAAGGCCACAAGAATGATCAGAGGAATGGAAGACCTCTGCTAAGAGGAAAGATTGAGAGAGTTGGGAGGGTTCGTCTCAGAGAAGAGAAGGCTCTGGGGAGACTTTACCACAGCCTAAGGGGGTCTATAAGAGAGGCGGGGACAATCTATTTAGCAAGGTCTGTTCCAATAGGACAAGGGGTAACGGTTTTAAACTGAACCTGAGCAGATTCAGACTAGATCTGAGGAAGAAATTTTTTACGCTGAAAGTGGTGAAACACTGGAACAGGTCGCCCAGAGAGGGTTAGAAGGCCCATCCTTGGAAACATCCAAAGTCAGGTTGGAGGGGGCTCTGAGCAGCTTGATCTAGTTGAAGATGTCCCTGCTCATGGCAAGAGGATTGGAGTAGATGATCTTTAAATGCCCCTTCCAACTCAAAACATTATATAATTCTATTTTGAGTCAAATGTGTTCCCCTCATTTTTGTCCCTTTTTTCTTTTTGCTTTGTCACTCAAAAAAATCCAGATCCAACTTACCAAACAGCCACCTTCCCCTTGTAATGAATCTTGGGCTCAAATGTTCAGCCACTTTAAAAATATGTACAGGAAAGCACGTGTGCGTGCTGAGAAGGCAGTTGTTGGGTGATGGATTACATACGCAAAGAACCAACATGCATATGCAAAAGGAGACTGCGAAGGCAGTCTCCATGAGGCACCAACAAAGCACATATTTTTGGTAAAAGACACAATTATACTTGTTTTACATCATTCAAGCTTTTTTTTGTGAGCACATTCGTCTTCCAGTTAATATCAACATTTCATTTATATTCAAAAATTAACTGTCATTGTTTGGGGAAGACAATGAGACTGGCTTTAGGTCAGTTTTTACTCTTTTTCTCTAATTTTTCCAGTAAGAAAAAGGTATGTATCTCTGTGTGTAGATTCATTAAAGTTAGTAAAAGGAAATGAGGTTTTTTTCTAGCTGTCAAAGGAAATGAAGCTTATCTTTTTCTTTTTAAAAACCAAACAAATATACATGTTTTAAAAAATAAACCCACCGTCTGTGTGGAAAAAAAATGTTTTTTCGACTTAAAAACATGGAAAAATTATCACCATTTGTCCCTGGTGCTTAACACGTGAGCATCATTTTTCATCCTGATGGAGCAAAAGATTTGTTTCTGAGTGCTAAGAGTAAAAATCAACTGTGGTTGCCAGTGAATGTGGCCACAGGTAGCATGTAGGAAGCATAGATTTGTCCTGCACCCCAGGGAGGTACTTTGAGCCCATATTGTGAAGGAAATGTTTGAGATACCACCTTGGTACACAGACATCATCTTCTGTCTGCCACAAAGGGAATTCCTTGATGAACGGGTGCGTATCAATGTGTGAGGTGAACCTCATGAAGTTCAGTAAGGACAAGGGTAGAATCCTGCATCTGGGCAGAAATAACACCAGGCACCAGCACAGATCAGGGGACCTCCTACTGGAAAGCAGCCCCATGGAGAAAGCCCTTGGAGTGCCAGTGGGCAGTGAGTGTCCCTGGGACAACACCGTGCCCTTGTGGCCAAGAGGGCCAGTGGGATCCTGGGGGGCATCAAGAAAAGTGTGTCCAGCAGGGCTAGGGAGATTCTCCTGCCCCTCTGCTCTGCCCTGGGGAGACCACCCCTGGAATCCTGTGTCCAGTTTGGGGCTCCCCAGTTCCAGAGAGACAGGGACCTACTGGAGAGAGTCCAAGGGAGAGCTACAAGGGTGCTCAAGGGACTGAACATCTCTGCTGGGAAGAGAGACTGAGAGACCTGGGGCTGTTTAGCCTTGAGAAGAGACGGCTGAGAGGGGACCTTATTAATGTATAGAAATATCTGAGGCGTGGATGTCAATCTCTTCTCAGTGAGACAATCAGGAGACAATCTCTTCTCAGCGGTGCCCAGTAATAGAACAAGAAATATTGGGTTTAAGTTAGAACACAAAAACATGAGGAGAAACTTGTTGGCTGTGCGGGTGCCGGAGCCCTGGCCCAGGCTGCCCAGAGAGGGTGTGGAGTCTCCTTCTCTGGAGACTTTCAAACCCGCCTGGACACCTTCCTGTGTGGCTGCCCTGGGTGACCCTGCTCTGGCAGAGGGTTGGACTGGGTGATCTCTGGAGGTCCCTTCCAACCCCCAACATTCTATCATTCTATGATTCTATGATCGTTTAATACCTTGTGTGGGCACATGTCTACACCTACCCCTGCTCAAGCTGTGGATGCAGTATCACCAATGCCACTGAAACTCCACTCTAACCGTGAGCAGGAGTTTCCGCACATGTTTTGGTGATGTAGTGATAGATGTGCCTTCCTTGGCCGTATCTGAAAGATAGTTTTGCTTCTTCCCATCTCGTTCTGTGGGGGCGAGAGATGGGCACGCACATCAACCAAGGGAAATGACTTCACATCCCACCTGCCCACCCTGCTGAGTGCCTGCTCTTCCTTTCCTCGAACACAGAGCAAAAGACCCATTATTCTGCCTGCTGTTCTCTTGCTGGCTATTAGGGACATTAGAACAATAAAAGACAAAATTGCTCTCACTCCCGAGTTTGAGAGTGTAGGAGGAGTGTTTGAGAGCTCAAATTTCTGGTGCAAAGCTCTTTTCAACAATCTAGCAAACGCTTTACCTATTTCCTGCAGATGCCTACAATAAAACTTTCAAGGCAAGCATGGGAAAGAAATGCCCAGCTAATATTAGCATCTTGGAAAGGCACTGAGCACAGAAATCCACTCTGCTCCTCTGGAAATCAGACCATTCACCATCTGTGAAAGAACAGCGTTCTCCTCCCTTGCAGTCACTCAAATGCTGCAAATTCTCAGAAAAATTTCTTCTTGTATATCAGGCTAAAGTGTTGTAAGAGGACCCTGCAGGGCTGTGGGTGGGTGTAAAGCATGGAGACTTCCAACAGCTGTCAGTCCTCATCCCACCCACAATAGAAAAAGGGCAGAATAGTTATATTTGAGAAAACATCGGTCTCATCATAAATGGCATCGCATCAAGATGGCACCTCGGTGCTGTGGTCCACCTTGTCTCCAATTGGGTCTTATTGACAAAGAATTGGGTCTTCACTGTCCTCCTGGGTCCTGATTCACTCAGGGAGTGTATGCACAGGTTCCTGCTCCAGATGGAGACACAGCTGGTCAAACATCTTGGGCCTTATAGCAGCAGAGAAGCAAACTGGCCTTCTGAGGTTATAGTGAAAAAAAAGGTTCTGGAAAACGCGTCCACCCAGGGATCAGCTGTGTGTCATGGATGAAGAATGAACGGGGGAAAACACAGTATGAATAGATGGACTGTGAGGGGAAGTTATCACCTCTAATAACTCCTGAGGATTTAGAACAAGAAGATACTGCCGGAGCTCCATCAAGGCTCTGTTATCACCTCCAGCGGGAAGGACTGGCTCATCTCTCGCTGACCCTGTGCCTCTGGCAGCATCTCCTTGTATTCATCTGGGTGCTCATAAGGTATCAGGGAGATAAATGAAGTATCTTTGCATGAAATATCTCTGTTGACTGCAGGAAGCTTTTTTTCTTCTCTGGCAATGAATATTGCTTTGTTTTCTTCATCGGAGTCTGATTTTGGCTGACTCGCTCGGATTTGCATGGAGCTGCTGGGTCCAGGATGGAGAAGAGAGGATGTAGGAAATCTCCGGGCTGTATCCTTTTCCCAAAACCACCATCTCTTACCTCTCTTTTAGGTACTGCTTTATAGATTTCTCCTGAATCTTTCCCCTGATGGGCAGTTGAAGGTGGGGATTATCATTTACTTGGAAAAGCTGCTCATTGGTACCCTGCCAGATGTATTAACCTGAGAGGAATAAGAGCAAAGGAAAACTTCTTTGATATATAAGGCTCCGTGTGTCTCTCCCTAGCTGCTTTTGGATAGCTGACTGAAGACAATTTCTAACCCGTTTCTCAAGCTTGGCCTCGTGAGACTTGGTCTAGGTTTTTGAGGGAAAATGGGAGAAATGACTATCACAAGCATTTGGCAGTCAGGCATCAGAAAAAGAGGAAAAAACCCAGGCTTTTATTTGAATTAGACTTTTCTCAGGAGGGGGAAATCTACATAAATCCCCAGGGTTAAGCTCAGCAATAATGTAAGGGGTTCTCAAAGGTCTCAGCCCCGTGTCCCATGTGGTGTAGAGCAGTGCCCAGGGAAGGGGTCTGGGGTTGACAGGAGCACTGTAATGCTTTTTTCTATCTCAGACAGTCTGTGTGATCGTAGCTTTCTGCTGTGGGCTGGATCTCTGATCATTTAAGCTTTTTCTTCCCTTCGATGTCAGTGGCAGTAACCCTCTACGTCCCTTTGTGGATGTCATGGTTTAACCCCAGCCAGCAACTAAGCTCCTCACAGCCATTCGCTCACTCTCCCTGCAATGGGATGGTGGAGAGAAGAGTGAAAGTGAGAAAACTCCTGGGCTGAGATAAAAAATAATTTAATAAGTAAAGCAAAAGCTGCATGCACAACCAAAGCAGATTGGTGCTTGGGCATCTGCAGGAAAGCTGGTCTTCATCACATGCAATCTTCACTTGGGAAGACAAATGACATCACCTTGAGCATCCTCTTCTTCCCTCTTTTCCCCCTAGATTTATATGCTGAGCATGATGTCCTATGGTCATATCCTTTGGCCAATTGGGGTCAGCTGTTCTAGCTGTGTCCCGTCCCAGCTTCTTGTGCACCCTCCACCTCCTCGCTGGTGGGATGAGGTGAGGAGCAGGAAAGGCCTTGACACTGAGCAAGTCCCTCTCAACAGTAATGAAAGCATCCCTGAACTATCAATGCTGTTTCCAGACAAATCTGAAACACAGTCCCATACCTGCTACTGTGAAGAAAATTAACTCTATCCCAGCCAAAACCAGAACAGTGGATCTGGACATGAAGGTGTTTAAACTGTCAGATAAGGCTCGATTTGGCTATGGTGGCCTCTCCAGGCATGCCTGAAGTTTGACATTTGTCAGGGCTTGAATTCCTCTGAAAAAAGGGTTTGTCCTTCAGGATATAGAAACCAAGGACCTTTTGGATTTGGCACCTGACCGTCAGCACCCTGCTGTGCTTGAGGATATGTCTTGCTGTTGGAATCTTGTCCCTAAGTTGGGATATCCAAGTATCTCTGTCCTACCATCAGTTGGGGAGTGAGTTACAACTTCACGGTGAATAGTGTTGGATATGACAGAGCTTCTTGGCTGTTTTACAGTGGAAGATGAAAATTTAGACCTGTCACGGCTTCTCCCTTGCTTTGAACTTAGTTAACTTCCTCTGGCCAGCGTGGCAGAGCTCGGGGAAGCAGAGAATGGAAGGACTTACCCGGCCAAACAGCAATTTTTATGTTCTGAGACATAAGAAATCCCATTTCTTGTCATGAGTATTGGCTACTGCAGAGACATGTCTTCTCTGTGCGCTTGAGAGCTTGAAGATGCCTTCCTTACTCAGTGTACCTCCAGCACACAGAGCAGGGACCTTCTCAAACCTCATCTTCTGTACCACCACCATCTGGATTGCAGCCTCTTCCCTCTTCTGACTTTGACCTTCTCTTGAAAATACATTGAAGTTCATGGCAAACCCTCAGACTCAAGAGTAGAAAGAAGAAACAGGGTGCTGTGCTATCACTGTGAGTCTTCCCAGACCCACACTACTGAGCTCTCTGAAGTAGCACACCCATAAATAAAAGTGCATCTAGTAGTAACAGTGGTGAACAATCATATATTTATGTAGGTTTGTTGCAACTGGAAGAATGATGCTCTATGTATTCTCCTTTCACTACAGAATTAGTTAGCTTTCCAGGGTGCAGTTTGATCCATCATTTACCCTGACAAAGAGGTTGGGATGAAAGGTTTTCCAGCCACTTTCCTCACCACTATCCTAAATATAAAAAATAAGAGCTCTTGTCAAGAGGTCACTGGTAAATCAAGTTTCAACCGACACTATTTGTTTAAAAAAGACTCTGATTCCATTCATCTCTCCTTTATACAAAAGATAATGACGCTGATGAATGCAGGGAGGGGCCCAATGGGAAAATGAGTCATTATCTCTCCCTCCCTCCACTTCCAGGTGCAACCTTCTGCCTGTGTCTGTGAGGGGTCTCCAGTGATTTATTGATACGCCAATCTGATTTTAGTAACTAAAATTGATTTTCAGCTTAAGCTTTGTAAATACACTGAACCGTAACAAACATGGGTCAAGTTCTGGGGAGGAGTAGGAAAGGGGAATATGAAAGCAGGGGTGCCAGGATAAGTTGTCTGGATGACAGCCACAGCGCTGGCAGGGAAGAGGGGATGAGATTATGGGGAAGGGTAGTCTCGGAACTGGGACAGGTTCTGCAGGGCCTCCAAGAAAAGCTTTGCACAGTGCCTGGGAATGCTGCTGATCCCCGACCCGGACACGGTTGTTGTTGGACAGCAGTGGTGCTGCACGGAACCCAGATTCCAACGTTATCAGCTCCGGCAGCTCCGAGGGCAGCCAAGAAAAGCAGCTGGAGCTGGGAGCAAAATGTTGCTTGCTGCTGAGATACGATGTAGAAAAGAAGCAGAAGGAGCAACTGGCTTCTTGGGAGAGCTTTGGGGATTGTGGAATGAATCCGGCCGCTCAGGTCTTCTCCTTAGCCTACATCAAAATGTAAATCTGCAGAAATCAATCTGTTGGCTGCAGATGAGGGGCTGAAAGCACCGCGTCTGCCTTCTGGAGGGCTCTGTGCCCACTGCCAGCACCCCATCTGCCCAATACTTGATGCACCCATCTGTCCAAAAAAACCTCTCCCCTTTCCCTGTGAGAGTGGCCTCTCCCCAGGGAAAAATTTAGGTGTCATGGTGCTGAGGCTGGCTGTGCTCACCCTGCACACGCACAAAAATATCCTCTGCTTTGAACGTTCTCCTTAGCAGCATGAGCCAGAGGTTAAAGCCCAGCCCTGGGTGATCTGTGCTTCTTTAGGCATTGATTTGGGTGAGATCAAGCACATTCTCCTTCCTGCTTGTGCCTCAGTTTCCTTGCTTGTTCAGTGGAAGCAAAGCTCGGGTTTTCCTTCTGCCAGCAGCACTGAGGATCACACAGACTGTGCATCCAGGCTACCTTTGAATTGCACCTCTTTCTGGAGGAGGAACAATCTCCCCGGGCTCTTCTCATCCTCGAGGCTAAGAAGTTGAGCTCTTGCGGGAGATTTGCGCGTTGCGAAAAAGCTGGGAGCTCTCTGAAATCTGAGCAGAAGAGATTTCCGAGCCTGAACCCCTCCACCTCCTTCTTCCCCAGGCCAAGCACTTAAATAACTCACTTTTAAGACTGAGAACGAACATGGCAAGGCAGCCCACGCAGTGGCTGTTTTCTGCTTCTGAGCCATTTTTCTGAGCCAGTCCGCTTTTATAGCACGACTTCTTCCATTAGCCGATAATCTCGCTGTACAACCTCACCAATTGCTTTTGGGAAATCTAAGTGCATAACATCTATTACATTTCCCTTGCCTACCTTGGCAGTAATACTGTAGCTTCAAAGAACTCCAACAAGTTAGTTAAGCAAAAGACCTCCTGCTTGTAAATCCATGCTGGCTGTCTCCTCTAATCCAATTATGCTTTACAAGGTGCTCCCTCACTAAATCCTGAAAAATTGTTTCTGATATTTTTACCCACGATTTATGTTAAGCTACTCGGTGTATAATTGCTTGTCTAATCGCATGCTCCTATTTTTGAATAATGGTGCTAGGTTTGACATTTCTGCAGTCCTCCTGTGTCATCTGAGAGCTGCTGAAATATTATTACTCAAGACTTCACTCAGTTGTGCACTCCTTGCCTCCGACACTGGTGGAGTTCAGCCAACTGCACCACATCTGCATCGATGGCGTGGAAGGCTTTTGTTGCCATTAATGCCCACTTATCATCCAAACCCTCTTTTTGATTAAGAGCGGGTGAGAAATGGAGATGAAGAAGTACAAGCCCTACTCGTAGTAGTAGTCCTGCTTGTAGTATGGCTACACAGGGAGAGATGGGATGTAATTAAAGTACAGAGACCCTTCAGCAAAGGATGTGGGACTTTGTGCTAAGGATCTTACTGTCAATAAGGAGGTATAAGGAACAGAGAAGTGGGTCTCTCACACAGCGGAATATGAGGGCCTTGCCACTTAAATCTGGGATTTTTTTCAGATTCAGCAGGTCCAAAGCATAAGACACTTGACCTGGGAAGGGAGGTGCAAATTTAGAGGATGCTACCAGGTAATAGGCAGTATCAGAGGAAGGAGCAGTGGTGGTGGAGGTTTATTTGCTTGCCCTTTTTCTGTTTTCAAAGACAGTAGCAATTGCATATGCCAACGTCTCCGATGGTGGGATCGGTTGAGAATATTTTCCTACAGTACTGGCAGGGAGTTCTGTTGAGATGTCACATCGTCACATAACCGAGCTTTAGTGAATAATCCGTGATGTACAATCTAGCAACAAGACGGTTTTGAGCCAGATGAAGAAAAGTGGCATCCTCTCACTTGCAGCCAGGCAACAAAAGGGATGGAATTTAAGTGGGGAGCAACATATGCTTTTGAACCTTAAATAGACTGGTCTTTTAAAATG
>NW_009696245.1:0-8798 GCF_000703405.1 Apaloderma vittatum | reverse complement strand
GTGCTGGAATCCTTCCTAGCCAAATATCACATTTGCAGTCTTCAGCCTTTCCTTAAAGTTTAACTGAAAAAGTTAAAAAAAAAAAAAGAAGAAAAAAGCAGAGCAGCTTTTGTAGCAAGAACTTCCCCTTAAGGCCTAGGTTTTTATCCTCTAGAAAGGATTGAGCAACACCTCCCCGAGCCAACCTTCACGTCAGAGAAACAAGTTCAGGAAATCTGGAGCCATCGTTGCATGGGTTTTTTTGGTTTGTTTGGTTTTATTTTATTTTTTGCGTGTGTGCTTTGCTGTTTCGTTTTGTTGTGGGTTTGTTCATTTTTTGTTTGGCTTTTTTTAATTTTTTTTTTGTGCTTGTTTATTTTTTTGCGGTGGGGCTTGAGTTTTTCTTTGGTGGCCCGAGCTGGGCTTTACAAGCAGGACTGGTTTGCAGGGGGAATGTGGTTATCATGTCCCACAGCCTGAGCTCCTACAGATGAGGTGAGCTCCTGCAACACAAGCATTGCTACAGAGATTTGAGTTTCCATTCAGAGAATCATAGAATGGTTTGGGTTGGAAGGGATCTTAAAGACCACCTAGTTCCAACCCCTGCCATGGGCAGGGACATCTCCCACCAGGTTGCTCAAATCTCCGTCCAACCTGACCTTGAATTCTTCCATAGAGAGGGTATCCAGAACTTCTCCGGGCAACCCATTCCAGTGTCTCACTGCCCTCACAGTAAAGGATTTTTTCCTAATATCTAATCTAAATCTCCCCTCTTTCAGACTGAAACTCCTACTCCTTGTCCTATCAGACAAGGAAACAGTGATTGCAAGGACCTGGGGAAAGCAAAACAGAAAAGGTAAAAATGAAAACCAGTTTGCTAGTGGTGGAGCTGCACTCTGACCCCTTTCCTCTCCCGGTAGATTCTGTGTGGATTTTGTCCTGAGCTGATCAAGACCTGGCAGCCAGAGGAGCTAAAGGATGCTCTGGGAATTCAGCTTTGTTTACCAGGCTTGAGACTGCTTGTTTAACTGCTGGAAGATGTTGTTTTAATTTCCTTCCTTTTGGTGGACAGTTTGAAGAGCAGCTCTCAATCTCACCTTTTTCTTCTCTTTGCCTCCCTAGTTCCTGAAGGGTGAAAATTAATTGTCTTTGCTCATCATTTTTGCTGTTGACAATGTGAAGCTGTCTTGGCTTTCAGTGGCCTGTTAGAATAGAGGCAGGAACAGAACAGCCAGCATTGTAGACTGATCTCCCAGGCTTCTGCTCATTAATGGCTTATTAAAACTTGTCAACAATATATGTTTATCCAAACGATGATCTGCTGGAGACTGTTCTGCCTCTGACCCTTCATCTCCAGTGCTTTGACTCTGAGTTCCTGCTCAAATCCTACCCCTACAACTCTCCTAGCTAAGCTGCCACCACAAGTATTTTGAGCATAACACCTGATCCTTTAATTCATTTCTGGGAAAAGCTGGTTATTTTTTTTTTTTTAAAAGATTATTCATTTTGCTCCAAAAACCAGCTCAGCATTTCTAAGTTCAGGTGCACAACTTGCAAATTACTGGAAGTTTTCTACTCCCTCTCTGATGTGCTGAGTCTAATAACGGCTCGTTGCAATCTGTCATTGCTGGATGAATTGAATTCAGTGAACCAGCATCTCCCCATGGAAGTTTCTTCTGCTGGCATTTTCCCAGCCAGCCCCAACCACAAATTGTCCTGCAGTTCAGTCCTTGATCCGGGTGCTTGCAGCAATTCTGCAGGGTCATTGCAGGAGAGAATTTCCCCAGGATAATGAACAAGGTTCTTTTTTTTTCTCCCTCTGATGCTATGGTTCTAAACAACATCCATGGAGACTCATTTGCAAGCAAAGGTAGGGAAAAAAAAAGGTTTGGAGCTTAGTCCTTTAACATGCTATTTAATTAAAAAAATAATTTAACCTATAAGCTTAGAAGAAGTCTTAAATGTAGTTCTTCAGGTGATAAACCACTCTCTAGGTAATAGAGAATACAAGGCTCTGCCTTTTGTAGGATGCTTGCACTTCTTATGAAACATCTGGCTCAGCTTGACAGCAGAAATCAATGAGAGGGGCACACATCAGGTTTTATTAGGCCTGTCAATTCCTAAGTAATCAGGGAAGCATTTTATACAAACTGAACTTCTAACTCATGTTTTAATCTCAGTTATTTTGCCAAAGTGTTTTTCTTAGTGAGTCTTTATGCTTAAAGACACCTCTGGGCTTTTGGTGCCCGTCTCTGTGGTGATGGGGTAGCTGGTGGCCTTTAGATTCGCTTTTCTCCGAATCCATCTTGTCAATCAAAGAATAAACCTGATAAATGGCAGCATCAACAAAAAGGTTAATATTCTGAAAAGCTACGTAGATCTTTATTTATCTGCCATTTTGTGGAGATCGTGCAGTCGTATTAAGGGGAGTTTGCCAGTTTCTAGGTTGACCAATTGGTCTCCACACTATCCTTCTCAAGAAGGGCCATGCATCGACTTGTGCTTGACAAACTCTATGGAAAATAAAAAACCTCACAAACAAAGCCAAGGAAATGGAGAAGCTAATACAAAACTGTGACTAAATACTCTATTGAAATGAAATTTTACTGAGGTTAGACCAGTAAATCAGACCTATTAGAAGTCAAAGGAAAATTAATTCCTTCTAATGAAAGGATTAAGATTTCCGCAGAAATCAGACATGTTTTGGCGGGCAACTGCTGAGTCAGTCTAATTTCTCGTTTCATAAAGCATTTCGGATGTATTTCAATGGGATACTTGGAATGAAAATTTAGGAATGCAGAAGAGGACAAGTAGTGAAGTCAAGGGACTACCTGTGATAGTCCCACTGACACTACATGAAATTAAAATAAAGAACCCTTCTCTATAATTGCATATGTAAAAATGTTTAGGATCCTTGTTAGTTGAGGAACTAGTAATGGAAAACTTCAAAATTGGCAATATCAAAGGGGGAAAAAAAGCAATAGAAAAACATGGAATAACATTTAAAATGGCAAGGAGAAAATTGATTCTTTGGCTTTCATTATCTTCCAGTCCTCTAGTAGCTGGTAGTACAGGTGTGAATGCCTCTTGTGCTGGTCTCAATATCACACTGTATTTAGGGCAGAGTAGGCAGTGGAGGATGAGACTTGATTTTGCTTGGATGGACATCTTCTGTGGATGGCAGTCAGAGCTGGGGTTTTGGAAGATGAGTCCTCTGGTCAAAGCCTTGTTCTTCTTTTTTGCATTCCCCTTAATTTCTTTTATTTACAAATATAATTTTTTTTTTCCAGGACATCTCTCCAAAACCTTAGAGCAAATCAGTAGGAGATCAGGGTTGGTTTGGTTTTGTTTTTTTTTTTAAGCCTTGCTATGTATTGTAATTGTAATTCAATTAGTTAATCTCTACTTGGTAACTACCTCTTACACTGCCAGTCAACATCCTCCTCTTTCCCAGTGTTGCCAGTATCACAGATGCTCTAAATCTGTAATGCACTGCAAAACAGTAGAAAATTTTGATTCATGCACTAATGTTTGAGGATGCTGTAATGGTCATTTCACTGTAAATTGCCTTAAGAACCTAAACTGGCAGTAGTTCTAATATAAAGCTTCAATATAAAACCTCGGATAAAAAATATATGGAAATGGGGAACCTAACATAGCAAACTAATTGCTGGAACATTCATACGTCAGCAGAAAACAAAACACATTTAAGGCGATGATAAACTTCTTTTCCACTGTCTTTATGGTCAGCCTAGAAGTAGCAATTCATATTTGTCTTGCAAATATGGCAATTACTGCAGCAGTCCCATTATAGGCCTGGTCACTGGGTCAGTAAACTTGTCTTCTGAAATCTATATTCCAATCGAGAAAATGTAGTTTAAAGCTGAGCAAGAGAAAACCCATATGCAGCAAGAATAAGAAAAGAATAAGAATAAGAGGAAGAAGAAGAAGAAGAAGAAGAAGAGGAAGAAGAAGAAGAAGAAGAAGAAGAAGAAGAAGAAGAAGAAGAAGAAGAATGGAAGAAGAAGAATGGAAGATGAAGAAGAAGGAGAAGGAGAAGAAGAAGAAGGAGAAGAAGGAGAAGGAGAAGAAGAAGGAGAAGAAGGAGGAGAAGAAGGAGGAGAAGAAGGAGGAGGAGGAGGAGAAGAAGAAGGAGAAGAAGAAGAAGAAAAGAAGAAGAAGAGGAAGAAAGTTTTCTCTTAAGGTCTGTATGCCTAGCTAAGCTCTTTTCAGCCCAGGCTGATGATTATCATTGAAACAATTTGACGACTACTTATAAATTCATTGAATTGAATCCAAAAGAGACTGGCATGATTGTCTAATGTGATCTGCATAACTCAGGTCACAGAACTCCTCAGGGAGATATGTGCTCCGAGCCTCAGCTCAGCAATACTGCATATCTTTTAGGAAAACAAACCATCTGAGCTAAATGTTTCCAGGGATTCAGTACACGCCTTTCTAAACATCCACCATTAGTGCCAGGCAATCCCCATGCTCCCAGAGCTCCATAGCATCCTCATGAGCTGCAGATATGCTCCAACCCTTGCTGTGTGTGCAGAAAAAAAGATGCACTGTAGACTTATCCCACCTCCTGGATAGGCTCCCTTCCTAAACTATGGAGATAAATAGTCCCGAACGGTGTTAATGTCCCTTTCCGAGATGCTTTGGCAAGAATAAATGAATTGGAAATTAAATAACTTGTGTAGATATGGATGGATTAAATAATTTATGGATTAAATAACTTATACAGATATAACTCTTTGTCAGGAAGGGGCTTGATCTCTGCTGCTGGCTGGCTGGGCATTCCTTCTTCATAAACTATTTCTGCCTCCAAAGGTGTAAGATCTTCAAACAGGGAAGAATGTTTGAGAAGCAGTGGCTGAAACATCCCCCTTGGGAGAGATCTCTTTAAAATCTGTGTGTCCTTTGGAGAAGATAATGGAACAGGGGCGTGAATTCTTGTGTTTTTCTAAAACATGAGCCAAAATAGTTGATATTACAACTCATGAAGCTAAAGCAGGAGATACACAGCTCTCCTCAGGTGGAACCCCAGGCAACTGGAAGGAAACTCTCTTCCACACCTATTATTTTGGTGAGATTTGAAACCGATCCTCAGCTGTCCTCTGGCTTTGTTATACCTTTCTAATTTTCTGCTCTCCATAAACGTCGAGAAAACCACTCTCCTGATTGTGTGGGTGAGGGTTTTTCTCCACGCTTGCTGTTCGGTTAATAAAGTGGTGTCAGGGATTGCTGTTTCTGAAAGAGGCAGGCAGAAATCCTCAGAAAGTGGAGGTGATATTGTTCCTGCAGGACATACATTATTCCCACCACACTGCACGTGTGCAGATAGGTAAAGAGACAGACAGGCAGATATTGTAGATCGGTGAAAAGACTGAGAAAAGCTACAGTTATAATTTTACGGTTCGCCGGTGTGAAATGGAATGCAGTAAATAAAATAAAAAAGTTCCCTGCAGCCGTTTTCTGTACAGTATAAATCTGCCTAGCTAGCTGCCAAGGGCTGCGTGTGCCCGTGCGTGGGAGCGTGCACGCGTGTTTCTGCGCGTGTGAGAAACACAGAATCAATGGTTGGGGTTGTGAGGGACCTCTGAAGATTTTCTGGTCTAACCCTCCCTGCTACAGCAGGTTCACCTAGAGCAGGAACACATCCAGGTGGGTTTTGAAATTTGAAAATCTCCAGAGGAGACTCCACAACCTCTCCAGGCAGCCTGTTCCAGTGCTCTGTTACCCTCACAGTAAAGAAATGCTTCCTTATGTTTAGGTCAAACCTCCTGTTTTCCAGTTTGTGACCATTGCCCCTTGTCCTGTCACTGAGCACCACTGAGAAGAGTCTGGCCCCATCCTCCTGACACTTGTCCTTTAGATATTTATAAGCATTGATGAGATCTCCCTTCAGCCTCCTCTTCTCCAGGCTAAACATCCCCAGCTGTCTCAGCCTTTCCTCCTACAGTAGAAGGAGCGTTGACACCAGGTGGTCACTGCCTCTAGTCCTCTCTGCTGATCCTCTGGGTGCTGTGAGCCTGTTGTGGCTGAAAGAAGGCCAGATCCAGTGCAGAGACCTCAGGAGAGGGGATTTCAGCTACCTCAGCTTCCCTCCACTTCGTCCAGTCTATGCATCAGAGGTTTGCTTAAATCAAGGTATGCACGGCCACAGCAGTATATAGAGTGTCCAGCTTGCTTTAATAAAACTAGTGTCAATTCTTATGACAATAAAATCCTAAGTGTGTTTGACCTTTGGACAGCCGCTTCAGTGCTGTCTAACTTTCTTCTAATCCTTTGATGCTTTTTGTTCCCTATCCCTTTCCTGAATGGCTCTGAGGACTGCAGGCACAGAGTGCTGGCCCTTTTGTGCATATGTTTGCATTAGAAGAGTAAAGAGGAGCAATGAGGAGGTCTCTTTTACAGCTACTGAGATGGGCAAGTCAGATACCCCGAGCTCTGCAAAGAAACTCTGAACTCTTTGAAGCCAATGTCTTCTTTTGAGGATGAGGGTGCGACACGGATAAAAGGGTCCAGGAGGGTCAAGAGAGGTCCTGCCAAGAGGCACGAGTGTCACTTGCAGTGCTGGTGGTGGCCATTAGAGCCAGATCTGCTGGGACACACTGGGTCTGCCCTGAGAACGAGGGAGCTTCACTGTCCCAGCTGTTGGAGTTGGACAAGAGGAGCGAGTCCTTTGAGCTGCACAGCACGGCTTGTGTTTCGGACTCCTTGCTCTCATTTCTTTCCCTTTGCATTACGTGCCAAACGGTCCTCCCTTCTTCTTTGTGGCCAGGGACAAAAGGGTATTTTTTGAGGTCAGTATTGTTTCTCTTTTTTTTTTTTTTTCATGGAGCGGTGTGCACTGTGAAATGCACCTGAGCAAAACCTCCAGTTCGACAGTTCGAATCAGATCGTGGGCTTTTGTAAAGGATGCCCACGTGGGAGGCAGTTGTAATAAAAGAAATGGAGACAGCGTGCCTTTGATCTTCGAGGCGGAGGACTCCTTTAAGATGCTTCCGTAGGTTAATCCTGCTCTCTTTCAAGATGCCAGTTTGGAAACCACCTGGATGGAGCTGGCAAAGGCTTTGTGGGGTCTCTTGGGTCTCTGTGTTTTATGCAAAGGCCAGCTGGCAGTGTTCATCCTGCAGTCATCCAACACCGTCATCCCCCCCTTCTCCCAGACCCTCGCTCCCCACCGGGCAACACTCCTGCTCAGCAGCAGCTTTTGTGAGTTCAATCCCTGGCAGCAAGGAGCTGGAATGAGATCTCGATGTTTCATATGGTCCCAAAGCAATACCAGGGAGTGTTGAAGGCTTTAAATCAGATTTGAATCAGTTATCTGCAGGGACAAAAGTTCTGTTTCTCTACAGATCCTCATGCCAGCTGTTTTTTTTCCTGAAGAAATCTGGGTGTCATGTATGTCTTTCCATAAAAAGAAAGGTGCACTGGGAGTCTCAGTTTTCTGCTTTGGCTGGAGAAAAACATAGAAAAATAAAGTACAGGAGCACAAGGGAAAGATAAACCAATTGGGGAAATGAAGAACCTTGTGTGTTCCTGCACAAACTTATAGATCCATCCAGAATTCAGAGTTCTCGCCAGGAATCAGGAGAAAGGATGTGACCCCTGGACGCTTTGGGATGGTAGCAAAACCAGATGCATCAATGCTGCTTGGCCTCTGTGGCGCCTGTAGTCACAGGGCAATCCTGATTTGGGGAGGGCATAGCCTCAGGAACCACATCTCCTCAGTGGCCCATGGGTTTCCACGGCTCAGATTGATCCTATCTAACTTTGGGCTATTCACAAAGACATTTTAGCCAAGTATAAAGCTACAATATACAGGAACTGAATAATGCAGGGCCTGAGAGTCACTTTGCACACCTGAGACCTGAAATTCCTTACATCAAATATCCTAGGGAATATATTCCTAATTAAGGTGCATCCATGAGATCCTTGCTTTAGTCATTCATGGTGAGTAGAAGGGATAATAGTAAGTAGTATTGACCCTGTATACATCTGAAGATTCTGATGCTTCCGCCTGAATTGGACCAAATGGCAGTTAGGTAGCATATGTTTTGTGAAAAACAAGAAAATTTTTTTGTTCTTTGAGGAAATAGGTGATTTATTCTTTAAGGAAATAATGAAGTTTTGTTGTGTGGTTACCCTGCCTTTACCTTTCTGCACAGCACTTGAGTCAATAGTGTAGCCTGTTCCCATTAAATAAAAAAAAAAAGTGCTAAAAATAGCAAAAAGACATCTCTGAAAATGACTTAATACTTGGCAGCTCTCAGAAAGCCTGAAGGTTTTCCTAGTAGTATTCTCCAGGGATCAATATTGGGCCCAAAGCTATTGCAAATTTTCACGAATGTGTAGGAAGTTGATATTAAATCCCATGGATAAAATACTCGATGGTGCAATGATTAGCTCAGCATTAATGATGATGAGGACAGAGCGCTTGGGTGACTTTAGCTTCCTCAAATAAAGAAAATGCAAACTTCTCTGTCTCGTCAGAAGGCGTGTAGGTCAGGCTGGAAAGTGGGAGACGTATCCTAGAAAGCAATGTGAAATGGATGAGTGGGACATTTCTTTTTGTCCTTGCAAAGGGTTTCTCCTCATCTAGCCCAAAGCAGAAATGGGCTCACATCATCCTGCATCCTTAAAGGAGTGTAAGAGAGCGGGAGAAGAGGATTCTGGACTCTCCTTTTGTAAAGGAGCATAGAGAGACAGGAAAAGGAGCACTAAAGACCCTCAAAAATTTTTTTTTGTGAGGAGCGGGAAGGTGTGACTTCCTCAAAGGGATTGAAAGAATCATAGAATCATGGAAC